>NW_009225848.1:0-860 GCF_000690835.1 Fulmarus glacialis
GATGGGGCTCTGAGCAACCTGATCTACTTAAAGCCTTGCCCACAGCAAGGGATTGGACTAGATGACCTTTAAAAGTCCCTGCCACCCAAACTATTCTATGATTCTATGATTCTATGATTTCCTGACATAGTTTGTCTGTTTGTCTGTTTAGAAATGCTTTCATGGTTCTTTCTTCCAAGTCTTTCATGCAGTCTCCCCTTGAACTCATGCAAACCTCTTTCATCCACAAGGTCCTTTGGAAGGGTGTTGAACATGTAGTTCTACTACCTGTTGCCTGAAGAATCACCTCCTTTAATTTGTGCTACGGGTATCTTTTGCGGTCCGTGTTTGATTACTCTTGATGCTTGTACTGGAAGAGAGTGAATAGTCATCCCTCTCTATCCTCTGGATGCTATTCATGGTTTTGTTACCACTAACATATACCACTAACAACCTTCAGTTGTCTCTTGCCCAGGATAGAGAAATTTAGTGTACTCAGTCAGTCTTTCCTTATTTGGGAGCTGCTCCAGAGTTTCGATATCTCTTGCTGCCTTTCTCAGACTATTCCATTTCCAAGTTGCATGAAGTATTAAAAGGGTGTGAGAACCATGGATACATATGGTGGCATAATTATCTTTCCTGTTTTACTGCTTTTCTAAAAAAATATAAAAACTGATTTGCTTTTTTTGACTGCTGCTGAGCTTGTCTACTATTTTCATAGAATCATAGAATCATAGAATCATTAAGGTTGGAAAAGACCTCTAAGATCATCAAGTCCAACCATTAACCCAACACCACCATGCCCACTAAACCATGTCCCTAAGCGCCTCATCTACACGTCTTTTAAATACTTCCAGGGATGGTGACTCTACCACTTCCCT
>NW_009225848.1:1226-12380 GCF_000690835.1 Fulmarus glacialis
TACAGGGGCACGATCACCTCCCTACTCCTGCTGGCCACGCTATTTCTGATACAGGCAAGGATGCCATTGGCCTTCTTGGCCACCTGGGCACACTGAAGAATGAAATATCAGACTGATATTTTCACGGAATTATCTACCTGCCACAAGCTCTAGGTCTTGTTTCTGGCTGGTGTAAGCCTAGAGCCATCACTTTCTGTGTGAGGCTAAGACTGTTTCACTTTACATCTATCTACAGCAAATTTTATTTGCTATTCTATTTCTTTCATTTTACTGAGCTGATCTGTAGACCAGCTGGTCTAGCTGGTTAAGGTAGAATTTGCACAGGGTTTTTTTTTGTTTGTTTTGAAAGAGTCAATTTTAGAGTAATAAGATTAAAATTGAATAACAATGAAAAGAGAACTTACCAATCAGTTGTAGATCTCAAAGGTTTTTGGTGTTACTTTTAATTCAGCTACAAATAGAAATGTGTTCAATGAATTGTAAGCACATTCAAAACATATTGTATAGTTCAGCATTATGTTTCTCTTATAGCCACTTATAAAATACTCTAAATAGTGACATGATATAGGGTCTGTGTGCATAAATGATGTGTTTTCCTTTTCTATTTAACTAATTCCCAAGCATGCATCTGTGCAGACCCATACACTCAAGAGTGTATGAAAGTGCTTATTCACAACTGGGAAGTAAATGTTAGTTGAGAAATGGAGGGAGGAACTGAATGTCGGGAAAATACAATTTTAATGCAATTACCATTGGGAACTCTTCAGAATATCTGCTGAATGGGCACAAAGCTCGTATTTGGAAATAATCTTCCTGACTGACACTAATAGAAAAACCAAGACAAGGATTGTGAAGACCTGTGGAAAACTATGCAGGAGACATATTTGAGAAAAGAAACAAAAGCATCTTTTGATGGAGTTTGGTTCGGTAAACACTAGATTGTCAAGAGGATTCTCATAATTTAAGTATTTCTGAAAATTAGCAGAATTTTCACTTCAAAACAAACTTCCATTTGCTAAGTAAATAGCATCAGATGTCTGGCATTGTGTCTATTGTTACCCAGACAGATGGATGTTACAATTGAAGCTCCATCCTCAGAAGAAGTCTCAGATATGTGTACTGTCAGCAATGAAAAATGGGATTATAAATGCACGGGGACAAGAGAGTGTGTTTTAGATGCTGCTACATAACAAAGCACAGTTTTCATGTGAAGATGATTTTTTGGCTCTCAAAGTTGCATGGTTTTTCATTAGACAAATACAAATATCCAGCTTTCATCTGAAAGTGGAAATGATGGATGATGGTCTGGTGGGTAGACTTAGAGCACTATATAACTCACTCTCAAAGTATTTCCTTAACATCTGTATGGTTTGGATCTCTTTGGAGTAGCCAGGCAGTCCCTAGCTGATTTCCAGTTCCATCTTTCAGCTTCTTTCTTCAGATTTCCAAAGCAGATGATGTTAATTAATGACCTCTAGGAACTAAACCAAAAACTACAATGTCCATGAACATTACTAGCCTGACAATATCTTTCAGTGGCAGCTGACCTTGGACCAAATTTGTATCAATATCCTAACAGCAGAGGGTTTTGTATCCTATTAATATTATCCTCTCTCTCCAATTATCTTTCCAATCAGCCCTTCTCTAGAGCATAAATTCTTGCCAGGTCATTGATACTGTTCTGCAGACAGAAGTACAGAAAAAAGATTGTACTTTGTCTGCAGGTAATTGGTTACTACAAGAATTTACACTGATCTGTGTCATAATTATTCTAATTTACACCTCCTACCAGCTCCTGATTGCTTGTAAAATCTCCAATCATATTATTCAACCACTTTAAATAACTTTAATTTCAGCCTGCAGACACAAAGGTGGCATGTCTGTAACAGAGGTTCCAGATTTTTAATGAAAATGCTTTTTGACATCAAGACAATGTGTGATTTTGGGTAAGTAGCAGGCACATAAAGATCAGAAGTGTTTGGGTAGGGTCAGAAATGTACAGGGCATATATGTGTATTGTCATTTTTCCTAACTTAGAATTCAGTCAGATTATTTAGGTGCTAAGTCCCTTGAGGATGAAACAGCTTTAGACTTTGATTTGCCCTTGGGTTGAAAGATGCAATTGCAATTTGTTGCTATGAAGAAACTCATTATATGGTGGAAGAAATTTAAAGAACTAAAGCCCCCAAACTAAAAAGTGAATACGGAAGTGAAGTTTGTTTCTTCTTATTTTAGTAAGTAGAAATGCTGCTTTTAAATTAAAGAGTTAAATTTCTTCATAGTAGCTTGTGTGGGACTATGTTTGGGATTTGTGCTGGTAATTACCAACAGTGTTGGTAATGCAGAGATGTTTTAGTTATTGCTGAGCAGTGCTTACACAGAGTCAAGGCCTTTTCTGCTTCTCACACTGCCCTGCCAGCAAGTAGGTAATGGGTGCTCGAGAAGTTGGGAGAGGACACAACTGGGACAGCTGACCCCAACTGACCAAAGGGATACCCCATATGCTCAGCAATAAAAGCTGGAGGAAAGAAGGAAGAAGGGAGGGACATTCGGCATTTGTCTTCCCAAGTATCTGTTACAGGTGATGGAGCCCTGCGCTCCTAGGGATGACTGTCTGCCTGCTGATGGGAATTCCTTATTTTGCTTTGCTTGCATGCACAGCTTTTGCTTTACCTGTTAAACTGTCTTTATCTCAATCCACAAGTTTTCTCAATTTTGCCCTTCTGATCCTCTCCCCCATCCCACATGGGGGGGAGTGAACAAGCAGCTGTGTGGTGACTAGTTGCCGGATGACACCTTCTTATTCCTTAGGGGTTTTTTGGGGGAAAGGACTTAGAGCTTTCTTTAGGTTTAAATTCCTACTAGGAGTATTTATTAATCTCTTTATTTTTAGCCATGGTTCGGCAAAGTACAATGCGGTTATTAGCCAGTGGACTCAGAGGACAGATGCAAGGCCTGTCAGCACTTGTAGGAACCTGGGGGATGTTGAGATCACACACAAAAGGGAGAACTGCCATAAATTATGGTAGAAGCATTTGCTGTATTTGAAATGACTTGTGCTCCAGTTCCTGCTTGGGAACTGGCAGATGATCCTTGTGACCCTTTTGAACAGAAGAAACATTAAATAACACCAAGTGGCTATTTGTAGTCTGCCAATTTTGTTAACTTTATCCTCTCTGTCTCCTGCAATCTCCAAATCAAAATGGCCTGTATGGAGTACTGCTAGAATTTCTATTTGAAACCAGAGTTTGGAAGAGGGTTTTCAAGAGGTAAAGCAGAGAGAAAGGTAGAAACGAGTAACCTAAAGCAATTCACATTATTAAGGTGGTCACAGTAGGTTTATATCAGAATAGTTCTGTTGGCAAAGGGAAAGAATCAATCCCATGAAACATTTTTGATCTGAGGGGAGATCACTACTTATTTTGATGGGACAATGGTGTTAAGACAATCATGGGGCTGTGACTTGCGACTGAAGACTTGGGCTTGGCCTTACCCTTCTAACTGGTCCTAAATAAGTTAGGCTTCTGAAGCTCAGTTTGTCCCTCTGTAGAAACAATTTCTTAGCTTCAAATGCATTATAAGGCTTGGTGTCCTCAGATGAGAAATGCTATTGTGTCCTCTGTAACAGTGACTGTAAATTCAAGCATCCCTTCTGCCAGTCTTTACACTTTCGAAGCACAAAAAGGTTCTGATGTCCTCTGCTGTCCTGGTGGGCAGGAACTCACTCAGTGACTTTGAGAAAGATTTCCGCTCATTTCACAACAGCACCGGATGTCTTTACAGAGCCCTCATCAGAGAACTGTCTTGAGATAAATCCCATCATTTACTCATGAGGAAAAAGTTTGCCCTCTTCCTTACATTAGGGGCTCTACAACAACATAGCTGTTGATCTGAGAGGCCAGACAGTAAAATTTACGTGGTTGGTAAGCAAGAGCATGTGGTTTTGCACAGGAGGTGAGTTTGCTAAGGCACCTCTCATCCAGCACATCTGGCACAGCTGTCCAAGGAATCAGGCAGGGCTGACACCGGAACTGGTGATGGACTGACTCAGGCCCTCAGCTTTCATGGTCTGTCAGCCTCTAGGACAAGATTTGCTCCACAGTGGTGTAGTCCGGCATATAGATATGGACTGGTTCTGGAGTCACTGGATCCAGTGAGGGTGCTAGTGAGATGTTTTTTCTGCCCCAAACTGTCATGGGGATGAGGAGATATGTGAAACTCCAGGAAGAAATGCTCTGAGCTACCGAGGCAGATGAGATGGGTATGAAGGATGGAAGTTTCCTGTGTCCAAGCCTCTTGGGCATATCCTTAGCAAACTGAACTAATTTCAGTGGCAATGTGTGGAATAGTAATACATAAGCACAAATCAAAAAATGCTGATCAGCTACTTCTAGTCTTATAGTATTATAATACTGCAGAAAAACAAGGAATGTGCTTATATGCGTTATTAGCTTTCTGTCATGCTGGTGCATTACGATTACCTGAAATGCGGTAGTTTCCCAAATACAAAGCACTGACACTCAATAAAACAATTAAGCTGCAACTTGTGAATGCAGTTGTGCTGGTAATTGCTGACATATCTACTCAAATTTGCCTAATTATACAATGACTTACCAGAAACTCCTTACTAATGTAATTAAATTGTCTGTGCCATTTTGAATAAGGTGAGCTTTATAACCTGGGGATATCCACTTGTAGAAAATAATTTTGCTGTTGTTTCTCTTATCTCAGGCTATTTCTTCCCGACATGAATGACATTATCAGGGTGGAATCTGCCATGCATCATGTATCTGATTTTGATCTTTTTACGATCAATTCCTCTCCAGTTTACTTAACAGAAACTACAGGTCCTTCCCTGTGCATTAAACAGGCTCTGATTCAAGAATGGGACTAACCTAGCAGTTACCCGTGTTCCACATTATGTCTTTCCCAAGACAGCTGGACAGCATGACTGTTTAGCTTAAGTTCTGGAAATTAATACAGCCTGGTCTGAAGGTGCCATGGTCAATATTAAATTAGGACTCCATGGCAGATGCCATATAAGTGGACTTTTAACTGGTGTGTTGAGGGGTGTGGTTGTTGGCTTTTTTCTAGATGGACTTCTAATGCCCTGAGGAATTTCAGTCTGTAAAATGCTGTTCAATGTGTATTTAACTTATTCTCTTGGTTTAATTCACAGGAGCTCCAAACGTGTGATAATCCAGCCTACAAAGGCTGGTTCTTTATTTCAAACTGCAGAGTTCTGCTGGAGATGCACACCTTTAAACCAAGAAAGAAGTCAAAATGGTCAAAAAGGGCTACAAGGCTTTGATGAATAAGGGTGATTTCCTGAACCTGCGTCACAGTGGTTTGAAAACATCAGACTCTAAAGCAGTTCCTTTGATAGCTCAATCAGCAGGAGTCACATTTTGTGCCTGGGGAAGCTGAGAAGCAGCAACCATGACTCCAAATTTTATGACAGATAATGCTGAGACACATTACTCAGGGAATCCTGGAAGGAAAAGGGAGCCAGTATTGGCATCAATATTTACTTATCTATAAACAGCTCATACCCATGCTTTAGTGGTATTGTCACCATAGCTGGGTTATAGGAGAGGTAATACCCTTGATTAGGCACAGGTTCAGGTACACTGTCTTGTCTGCAGATCCCTGTGTCTGGAGATGGTTTTGAAGGCAAAACAATGTGAAGCTTAAAACTGTGGCAAGTTATGCTGACACAAAATCATCTTGGAGGTTATATGATTTAATTAACAGAATAGCAGTCTAGTCTTCTTTTATTAGGCAAATGTAGTCCTCCAAAAGCTAGTATGACCTTAAAAAATTGCTAACTCCATTTAGCACCTCTTTGGAGGAGTTTAAATAATTCTTACTCTAACTGAGGTGCCTTTGTCCTAGTGTTTCCTCTGACAGTCACACAGCACAAATGTGTTGGGCAAAAAAAGCTGCTACAGAATATTCTATTTCCTTTTCTATTCCTGCTTCTTTTCCATTTCCAGTGAAGTCTCCTTCTGTGTAAATTACTTTCAAAACGGTTTACAGCACACCTGGTCTGTACAGTTATCCCCATCCCTTGCTGAGTAGGGCACTGAGCTACCTGAAGCCAGAGCACAGTCCATGCAGTCAGTAAAGACAGAGACAAATAGGAAAAAGGACAAACTGTAACCAGTGACTAATGCTTCTCTCCACCTCCCTCTGCATTTTTTCCATTACCTACAACCTCTGGTTTCTCCAATTTTCTGTGATTCTCTCAGTTGTGGATCTGACTGATTCATTCTTGCTGATGTGGCAGTTCACAAAAGCTTACACTGCAGTTTGCTTCCTTCATGCATTCTTGAACAGGCAGAACAGTCCCTTGTTCTGCCTTTCTGAATGCCTTTGGAAGACTTCTGCTGCCATTACAAAATATCTACTTTTTCCTTTATTGTTAGTGGAGCTATCTACTGTGTTAGGTGAATGATTTACTTCTGTTTTGTACTGACCATCTCTTGCTTTTTGCTTTCTGAGATTGGCAGTAAGCAGGGTTTAACTCATAACTAACCAGTAGTGAGACAAAATACAAGATACTCTGGGACAACTAGAGGTCAAAGCTGTTTGTCATATCTGACAGACAGCAAAGGATTATGTAGGTTGGCTGTGAAAGAATTAAATAAAAGTTTCTAATCAGAAGCACATTGGCTGAATAGACAGCCCAAAGACTATATTTATTAGTCTATATTTATTAGACTGTATTTTCATCATTCTGTCCCCTTTAACAGGCTCTAAAACACCACTGCATGGCACACACTGAAAGGGACTACAGAGAAAGACTGTGTCACCCAGATCCTCTGCCAGGCTGGAATCAAGATCTCAAGGACACTTGAATTAATGCATTTGACATCTATATTGTTTAACTTAAATAGGCAAGCGACCAAAAGCTTTGGACATTTAAAGCAAGAAGGTCAACTATTTCCTCTGGTTTACATTAAAAAGAAACAGGGGCACTTTTTTTTATTTCCTTTCAAGAGGGATATAACATTTCAGGAAATTCAGTCATAAAAGACTAAAATGAACTCACAGAAGAGCTATGTCTGGAATTTGTAAAGTACAAAGGAAAAGGCAATTAGCTACCCAAATCCTATTGAAAGTCAATAGCCTTAAGCCACTTTGAAAATCCCAGCAAACAAAACTCACTAAAAGCAAACTCTGCAGTAAATGAGAGTGAAGTAGGGGAGCCAAGAAAAGAACAAAGAACAGAAGATATCTATTAGACAGAAATAGGTGTGGATGTATGAAGTGCATGCTGTAGACACAGCTATGATGGAAGTTGCACATGCATTCAGGCTGTTCTTCACTATCTCATAACGTATGTATTGCTCCCATTGCAAATGAATTTATCATCTTCTTTCTTCTGAGTTGTCTGTAAGTCTGCTCCAATCGCTAGGAGTTTGTGCCTATGGGCAGCTTACTAACTACTCCACCGATTGTTAGTGGAGATACAAGGCATAAAGCTACTTTTGTAAGAGGCTAAGGAAGCAAGCAGGACTGCCTTTAACCTCACTGTCCTGAATGGTGGTGGCTAGGGGTCTGGACTTTATCAAAGCACAAAAATTTGTCTAGCTGCTGTTTCTTCCCAGCAGTATGCATGTTCCAACACCTGAGCTGTTTTTTTTTACAATGGGGTCCATCCTTCTCTGCTGTGTTTTAAAAGGTAGCAGTGTCTGCCACTACTTCTTCTTCTCCACAGGTGATGCCATGAAAGTCCCCTTGTGCCTTTTGTTGAAAATTATGGATTCTGCTGTGTGAGATGGCAGCTGATGAGGGTTTTGAAGAATGCAGGTTTTGACAGGAGGGCCTAAATACTCTATGATCGCTACTTGAGGCACGTATGATTTTCAGTGGAGCTGAGCACAGTGGCTTTATTGCTGAATGATGTGCAACCCTTTATTAATTAAATAAGCAAACGTTGTCCACAATCACTTGCTAACATACTGTATTATCTCAAGGGGTGTAGAATGCCACGTTCATGCAGACCATCTGGAAATGCAAGCCGCCACTTCAGCAGTTATCAAAATCTTTTCTCCTGAATTTTAATTTCACTAATAAGTGTTACTGAGTAATTGCAAAAAAGGTTTTGGTGTGATTTGTCTGCTGTTTCCTTAGAAGTAGGACACAATCATTTCCTAATAGGATGCCTTTCCACTAAATAAATAGCAGTCTAGTCATAAATCAGTAGAACAGCAGTGCAGGAACTGCTTGGATTAATATACAGTCATAAAACCAAACCCCAGTATAAAAATGAGTGGTCGTTTCAGACTTTTTTTAGATGATACATTCACCTGATATTTGGTGGGGAGACATTTTTATTATGGGGCACAGTAAGAAGGGTGAACCTAAATCCTTTTGCATTGACTAGGTGATTTACCTCCTGTCTTTCCTTTTTAGCTTTTTCCTCACATGGCTATTCAGTGAAGACACTTTGCATTTCAACTTTTAATATGCTTTTTATGAGACTAGGTAGATATGGTTTTGTAATTAACCAGAATGTAATAAAATCTGGCTTGTCGTTTATCATGATTAGTTTAATATTCTATTTAATGAGTTTTAAAATGCTGCCAGAAAGCCGAATGCACATCCAATGAATGGTAGAGATGCCTGTGAATCCCAGATGCTAATAGCTGGAATAATAATATTCTTTTGCATTGATGTACCATTTTGGATGCTATTATTCTTCACGTTACATCCAGGAACCACTTCACTAACCTTAGCACTTGTACTTTATTCATGCACAACATGTCAGCACTATAGCAATGGCTGTTTTCTTCCTGTATCTTAATGAAGGGCCTGATCCAAGACCTGCTGAGGCCAATGGAAAGCTTCTCATTGAGCTTCCTGGGCTTTGGATCAGGCCCACAACTTACTGCCGGCAAGGTAACAAGTATTCCTAAATTACTGAACCATGATTTTGACAATTATGATAACATTTGTGTTATTTTCAAAGCAAGTGATTTTAACTAATTATGACAGTGATTACAGTATTCAGCTCCTAGCTGGGAAATTGTTCTTGCAAAGGAAAAATTCTAGAACATATCTGATAAGCAACAAACGAGCATCCCGATATACAACCAGTTTAGTTTTCATAGGTCTGTTGGGGAGCTTTGTCACTGTTGCCCAAGCAAGTTTTAAGCAGGCTAAGTGACGATGGAGGCACACAGGAAAATATATACAGAGCTACTTTGGCTTCCTTGTCCAGTGAGACGAGGTTTGCTGAGGTGGGCTACTTCAGTTTAATGAAACTTCCAGAGGTTTCTAGGTGGATCATCTCAGGGTCAGAGGCTCTGAGACTCCAGTCTCTGTGGCTACAAAGCCTACTCCCAGGGACTGTAAGCAAGGTCAGTTTTTAGATGCAGGTCACTTGAGTTTACCCTTCCAACAAGACACGGCGGTGGGGGGGGTGTTTGTTGCCTCCTTTTCTCCAAGCAAGCACTGCAGGAGTGTTTAAAGGTATGGTGGTAATACTTAGCAGTGGTAAAGACCTGCGGGACAATGCTTACCCCACCACGAAAGAATCCACCGAGCTGTGCAATCTTATCATACCCTGAATATTAATAGTGGATCATAAAAAGAGCTCCCTTGGTTTGGAACCAAAACCTGACTGTCAGCTGCTTGATATCACTGTTGTCATGTCCCAATTGCAAATTATAATGCCATGTTTAGCACAGGTCTCTGGTATTTTCATATTGGTAATTTTACAATGGGTATGTTGCAGTTCCTGTTTAGTCTCTTTTCTCCTTTGTCACTG
Source organism: Fulmarus glacialis (assembly GCF_000690835.1). Classification (NCBI taxonomy): domain Eukaryota; kingdom Metazoa; phylum Chordata; class Aves; order Procellariiformes; family Procellariidae; genus Fulmarus; species Fulmarus glacialis. Next base: position 11,005 of record NW_009225848.1, read on the forward strand.
GAAGCAATTTTCTGACACTACGAAAAAACATTCAACATTTGTTGCAGTAGAAGAACACAGAAATATGAGGCTGTGTCCTGACAGAAAACAAACTTTTCAGTTCACCACACATTATTGCTCTTAATTCATATTACCATCCCATGGCACTCTGAAGGACTAGCAGTCCTTTCCTCAAGATACTTAAAGATACTTAAAGACCAGGGTATTATCACAGTGTAGAAGAAGGCTTCAAAGTAAAAGTGGTTTTGAAACTCTGGACACTCATCCCATGGATAGTGACCAAGATTTCTTTTTTAATATGATCTGAAACTTTTTAATTCATTACGAACTAATATTTTGTAGCTTTCACTGGTTTCCACAGTGGGGTTATGAACGATTTCCATTTTACTATTTTTTGACACTTGAGATAGATACAGATTTATACTATACATGTAATAATAAAATCAATAATGATAAAAATTATTGCCAGTAATAAATTGATTCATACATTTGTATTGCAGTAATGCATGGGATCCTGTTGTACTAAGTACTGGACTATTACCATTGATTGTTGCCCTGAGGCCTCTACTCTCCAAATAATCTAGTTAATGTCAGAACCTCAGTGATTCTGGGAAGTCTACTTCAGTAGGGACACTAAGGTTTGCTTGTTTCTCTAAATCTTATCTTAACAAATTTTCTGAATTTATAGAATTTAATTCACAATCAGCTATGTTGGTACTTCATTCAAAATGTTAACCTGACAAGAACCATTTTTCCTGAAGTATTTGGCAATATGTTCTTCTGGTCTTCTTCAGGCCTAAAAGGTCCTGAGATATGAACCAGTATAGTTTGTTGCAAACAAGAGAATGAACATTTAAAAAAATGGTATTTGGGTTTGATTTTCTTGCTTTAGAGCAGAGATTTGTTCCCTTATTTTCCCATAACTAGGTTCCACAACATCAAAGGTAATCTTAGAGAAACAGTGTCTAGAAAGAGATGGATAATAATGGTTCAAAAATTTTAGAGGAAAAATGAATGCTGACAATCATGTAAGATGTGAAGAATCTTGTCTTGACAAGAGTCAAGGTGAGAAGGAGTATAAGAATGAGCTTTTCAAATTTTTTTTTAAACTTAACTTGCCCGAATTCCCGCTGATAGGAGAGAAAAATCACTGAAATATTTTCTCTTAAAAACTTTACAGACACTAGATAAAGAAAATTGTTTCTTGGAGTGGCTTTTTGTTTTCAAAATTGTTTATTTTTAGCTGAAACAATCAACACTTTTGGTCTTGCTGAAACCTTTTGTGATGAGGAACAGAGATTTGTTGGTGGAGATGCCTTGCAGCAGGGTTGCCTCTGAAAATTCTGAGAACATAGAATCATAGAATAGAATCATAG
>NW_009225849.1:0-25584 GCF_000690835.1 Fulmarus glacialis
ACCACGCAGTAACAACACCAAGCACCTACAAACCTTGTCTTCATCCTCAAGTCAAGCTGCATCTCTGCCAGAGGAAGGCTCTTATCTTCCCCGCAGGTTGAGGGGATGGAAGGCAAAAAGTTGCTGAGCAAGTTGGTTGCTGGAGTTTGGGTTGCATCCAGGGGTGCTGTGGCTCAGCCTCCTGCAGGCTGCCATGCTGCACCCGGCTTGGAGAGGAGGAGTGCGCAACCCTCTGGGTTCCGTGAAACAGGTCAGCAAACACTTTACGGGAATGCAAACTGGGGGGAAATGCTGCAAACCAGCACTTGGAGGAAGGAAATCCACTTGAACCATAAATTGGGGAACACATTATTGCTCTCCGTGCCATCCCTGCTAAGGAGTAGGAGTCCAAGTTGAGTGATGTTTCTGCTCTGTGCACGGTACAGCCTTTATCAGATGTTGGGCGCTGAAGTGGGCACAGACACATCGTAGGGACAGCGGTGGGGCTGTGAGGTGGAAGATGAGCAAAGGGGAGAGCCTTCAGGTGGTTTTGTAGCAAATACCTGTCACTGAAGGGAAGCTTGGTAGTAGTCTGGCATCTTGTGTTCCAGGTGGCTTCATCTATAAATGCTCTTACACCTTACCTAGCCCTGCTTCAAAGCTTCTCTACACTAGAAACTGTGGCGAAAGTCAGTAGCTACAACAGCCTGGATTGGTGTAAACAAAAACATAAGAAGAGCAAGAGTGATCTTCTGCCCTTCTCCAGGAGCGGGACGTGGAAAGATCTCATGGAGAGCTGAGGAAGAGGTAAGGGCAGCTCCACCTGGCTGCTATGTCTGTTTTCCAGCGCAGTGTCTGTCTTAAATATTTAACACTGAAAGGGTAAGTCCCTTATCTGGATGTTGGAAAACCAGCCTTGCACAACCCCTTGAGTTTTTCAGTAAGATGATCTGAAGATCTCCGGCAGCAATACCAGTGGAATAAACGGCTTGGGAGATGCCGCCTGACTTTGGGAAGGAGCTGGATGTGGTTGGCATGGGCTGGAGCAGCACTAATGCCTTGGGGTGTGGAAAAAATAGGGTGGGAATGTTTGAAGGTGAGTTGCTAGTAAGGGCTGAAGTCCAAAGCCACCACTTTGTTCCGGCTCTGCCTGAATTAGATGTTTGGACCTGGTATAGGTGGGTGCTATTATTCTTAGTAGAAATGCCTTGGGCTCTGGACCATCTTTGCGAGGACAAGAAATGCTCCTGTCTGGAGGGGCTCGGTCAGCAGCTCCAACAACTCAGGGGGCAGAGGTTTTAGCTGGAAGACTGCTGAAAGGGGACCAGCTGGTTTCCCAGCTTTTGAAGTGTTGCTGCTTCTATTTCGGTTAAAAAACTTCTGTGATGATAAAAGCACTGTGAGAAGGGCATTTGCTCACTGGGAAGGAAAACACACACTTTGCATTTCCTTTCTCCAAAACAAACAATTTATAGGCTCTACTGTGGATGTCAGGCATTGTACAGAGACACCCTAGGCTCTTGTGGAAAGTTAATGTTGCTTTTTATGAATTATATTATCTTACTCTGCAAGAAACGGACATTTACCTATTTAATTTTGCTCTAGCAAAAAAAAAAAAAAGCCATCCAAGGAAACAGTAACAACTAAATGTAATCCCTGTTTGTTTCTTTGCTAGATGATGTTATCTGCTCTGCCTTTCCTTTTCCTTCATTCACGTGCTCTTATCCCATCATCAGGGCAAATCGGACTTGTGTCCCACACTGGTGAGTGTCTCACTCCTGTGCTCTGGCTGGGGATGAAGGTACCCAAACGCTGCAGACAGCCACAGGTATCTGTGAAGTCTGCTGGACCCGCCTGAAAGGAGTGTCTGCTCCACATTAGTGCTAATGATGCATTTTGGTGCTAATTAGTTCCCAGAAAAAGCATTGTTTCCTGGCAGGGTGAGAAACACTGAGCTATAGGCTGCGGTGGTTGAGCTCTGAAGGTATTAAGGCTGCAGATGGTTCTAGCTGAGAAAAAAATCTGTAATATGTGAATTTACGTATGTCCCCAGGGGCTGGCAAGAAAACGTCCTGACCCTCTGCAAAAGGGTGTGTGACTGAGTAAGCAATCTGTGTAAGATGGCAGAGTACCCAGGCATGGATTTGCAGGGCAGAGGGGTGCCGGGCAGCTCTGCCATCGCTCCCGCTGCCACCCTGGTGCAGCTCGTGCCCTGTCCGTGCCAGCTGTGACCGCAGGGCCGTGCCACTCGCCAGCGGACACGTGCCTGGCAGTGGCCCGCACGGAGCCGTGTGCCGAGTTTGCTCCATTTAATTTTTTCCTATGAGAAAAGAGACCAGATTTTAATCTAGGTATGATGAGTCTGCCAGCTCCTGCCAGGGTTGTCCTCGGAGAAGCGATGCCAGCAGGGCCATGGGAAGGAGGGTCCCTAACTGAGTGTTGCAAAAACAGATGCGCGGATAGCCGCGTTCACCCATAACCCGCCTGGGAGCCAGACTGGTGGCTGAGACTGAGTGCTTTCCATGCTTTCCAACCCGGAGGCTTTAATTCTTTGCAACTGAAAGTGCTCCAGTTTGTGGTCCTCATCTCTAGACTTGCTCTTAGCAACTGTAAAGGGATTATTTCATGATCACCTGAAGGCAGTGCTTGGTGCCCCTATACATCCTTCCAGGTCTTCATGAGTTCATTTACCTTTGCAAGGGACAGTAGGTCACAGATGGGTGAGAAAAAGCGGTATTTATTCTGGGGTGCAGTATGGGACTATTAAGCGTAGAGCAGGATGACGTTTTGTTATGAAATTATTTCCCGGATCTTTCTTTTTTTGGAAGCTTCCGTGGAAAAACAGATCTTACCTGGGTAATATCTGCGGCAAATCCGAGTTGTGCGAGTGGAAGGGATGGTCTAATGAAGCTCTCAGGAGAACTGAGCATGGTCTGACATAAAAGCACATACCCTCTTTGGGAATGAATCTAAAGGAAATGCGGGTTTGGGGTCCTGGCAGAGCTCCTGATTGAATGTTTATGTTGCCAGTGTTTTGCTGCAGTTTTGTGGTGTGAATTTCAATGACTTTTGGATTTGAACCAACTTTGTGTTGGGCTAAATGAACTCTGCGTGTAGTTTGGATGTTTCGCAAGTGTGTTTAATTACGTGCACTAAGTAGTATAATTATTTTTATGTGTTTTTATGTATGGAAAATCCAAATACAGTGCCTCTTGGTTAACCCCATTCCCTCCCACCCTTAATCCTTCAAAACCTTGGGGCTGTTTGGATTCAGTGCCTGCTGCTTCAGCTATTTCATCCATTTTCCCCCCATGCTCTTCTGAACAGAAAAAGGAACCAAGTTAAAACTCCAAGCCCACTTATACCTCTGTGTACTTCAGAACATCTTGACTTGGTACCTGGTGAGACCTGACCGGCTCTGCTGGTTTGGGCTAGATCCCAACATCCCGTCTATAAGAGCGACCATCTATCTGCAAGTGATACCTCTGGGATGTATCTTCTTAGCAGGCAGCCGTTAGAGACTCCCCGAGCTGGAGTTCACATCGAAGCCGTAGTGTTTAAGAGCCTCCGTTGTTGCACCTTTCTTCCATAGATCTGTCTAATCCCAAATGTATGAATAGTTTCTGGGCTGGCGCTTTGTGCTATAGCAAAGGGCTCTTCTCTTGATGGTTTTAAGCATGCAGCACAACGGTGGTTTCTGTGAACCCCACTTTCTTGCCCTGCAGGGACAGGGGAGGTGACATGCCTTATTTTGTTTCTCAGGGTCATTCACAGCTTCATGGACATCTCTTGAAAATCTTTGCTTTTCCGGGCCCTTCCTTCTGCAGCCCTTGTTTCATCTGTTGCCTGTGTTTGCATTTTTTTGAGTTCTATTTTATCCTTTTGGAGCATGAGCTAATGTGCACACAGATGTGGATACATGGTGGGTTTTATTATTTTGTTCTGTATTTCCTTCCTAATAATCCCTGATGTTCTGTTTCACTTTATAACTGCAGGTAGCACTGAGCTATGCTTTTGGCACACGTAGCATAATCCCGATGTCTCTGTCTTGAAGGGTTGATGTTGATCGGGAGCTCACTGCTGCGATGGTCAGATAGCGAGTCGATTGCCTACGCTTCCTCCCTTCAGTTCCCTTAAGGCAAAACTCCTCCCCTGCTGGTGCCTTCACACATGTGCATCTGGATAATGGATCTATTGCCATATTAATAGAGGGGGAAAAAAGGTAGGTCTATGTCTATTTCTAGAGCAGGAAGGCTTCAATTTGTCCTCCGATTTCATTTGTATGGTCCCTGCTTCGTAAGCAGTCTTGGGGAATAATGAAGCTGTGAGTTTCTGGGCTGGTACTGCTTGCAGTTGTGTTTCTCTCTGAAACTCAAATCTCTGTGTTGCACAATTGACAAGATTTCAGCTAAAAAACATTAGCAAGAATGACAGCAATGAGGAAAACATATTGCACTTCAGTAAGCGAGTGTCCTGAGGGTCTGGCCTGTCGTGTGCTGGCATCTGACTCTGCCTCGTGGAAGAAAAACATCTCTATGGAGGGAAGGGTTCAGAAGGGTGAAAGTCAATGTCGGAGGACCTGGTGCGAGTCCTCAGAGAGCCCCAGTTATGGCAAAAGGAGTTGGGGAAAAAAATCTGTGCCCTTGGCAAGAGTCAGATTTTGGTATGAAAAGGTCAATTGAGAACAACCAGAATTTGTTTGGATAAAGAGGTCAAAGTCATCTTTGCGTTGGGCAGGAAAGAGAAGCTATGCTTAAATGAGGAAGCCTTTGGTTGCAAATAAAAAAATCCACAAATACTGTGTTATGTGGCTGTTGATTTTACACAAGAGGTCTATCATAAGGCACTAAACCGCCAGAACATTGCATTGTGCTTCCCACCACCTAGGGCATGGACTTGTGAAGAGCTCAGACCTCTTGTACGTCTTGGCCTTGGAGTCAGGCAGTGGCTCCTCTGCAGTGCAGCCCTGCTTCTTCTACTCCATGATCCTCGTGCCAATGGGCTCTGGATGGTGGCACCCTGAGCAGGGCAGGCTCCTGCAGGGCAAAGGGGTCCCGTGGGAGCCCCGCTGCCCAGCATCAGCCTGAATTCTGCATCCTCCTCCTCTCCTATTTGGATACCAGAAAGACACGCTACAGCAAGCAATGGCTTAGTGTCTCTTGCAGGGAAAATCGAAACTGTAGGATGGGTGCTTCAGGGTGCCCTAGCTGCAAAGTTTTGCCTGTAGCTAGCCCCCAAATGAAGGATGGGGTGATTTACCTGGTGTTTACTCTGGGATAGGACAAAGATCATCTTACTGTAAAATAGATGTCTTCCTGCAGGTTTTACACTTCAGCTGAGCCTGAAGTAGTTTGTGCTTTCAAGTGTCTCATGCTTAGACAGATAATGTCAACAAAAATCTTGTTTAAATATTTCCTCTGAATGCTTAGAAAAACTCAACAATCCTTTTGTCTGAATTTGATCATCTTTCCAAATGAAACACATCCTTCATGCAGCTCCTGACGCTTCAACCAGATTCAAAATATAATCAAATAAGTCATGGGGGATGAAATCTCATTTTACTGAATTGAATACATTCAGTTTTAATTGCAGAGAGAATGGTTTTATCCATGTTGTATAGAAAATCAAACTCTTCTGACGTTTAATCGTTTCCTTTTACCATGGGAAAGTTGGGCTCGGAGGTGATTCCCCTTCGTGGCAGATGTGTATCGACTGGCTCACGTACGCACCAGCGCTTGGGAGCCTGGGCTGAAAAGAGAAAGTCAAAATGCCATTTTTGGGATCCCTTCCCCTACAGTTAATCAAGGCAGAAGGATGTATTTTGGGAAGGAAATGTTCTGCAGGGATTTTTACTGCCTCTTTGTGTCAAGCCTCTCTTGGCAGTTTGCATAAGCCAGCTGCTATTGACCAGGAAATGCGCGCCGCTCATCGCTTGCTCCCGTATAAATAACATCCTTATCTCTTTAGCAATGAAAGAGTAAACCAGAGTAAATGTAAACATAAAGATTGATCTTCTGTGTAAGAAGCATAAACAAAAATTATTAAATGTCCCATGACAAAGCTGATGAGGTGACGCATCCTCATCCCATTGTCTTGAAACAAGATGGGAGAAGCAGAATCCTTAAATCTTACAAACTTCTATTTAGATAATGTTTCCAATTATTTTACTGACAAGTTTATGATTAAATAGGCAATGGATTCCCCTTGCTGGGTGGAAGATGGCATTGTGGAAGGTCCCTGAGGTTTGTCAGGGCAGTGGCACCTTTGGACCCCATGGCATGTGTTAGCTGGGAACCCACCTCACTTTGGATGTTCTCTGGTATACCCGGTCCAAGAGGCGGAGGTGGCCATGTAGTTACCTCGCAGTCTGCCTGGCGTTTGTGGGTACAGTCCTGTGTCTGTCAGCAGCGTTTGGATAAGCAACTGTGCCGTTTCAGGTTGAGGAATGACTCGCTGGTGGCAGCTCTGCGAGAATCGGGTATTGTAAGAGATCCCAAACTGAACACGACTGCGATAACTTGAGTGGTTATTCCAGGCAGTGGGACCTCAGCTGGAGCACAGTGTCCTGTTTCATGAGCTCTGTTCGAGGAAGATCTCCATGCTCCCCTTCATCTAAGTCAGTCGTGGCCTTGCTGCACTTGTGGGGCTTGCTGGCAGAGGGATGGTGGCTGAGCACAGGCTGTTAACACTTTGTAGAAATAATATCTCAAGACCTAGCTGTTTGGGGAACTATCTTCCATGTCAGATAAATAGCATGTTTTTTTTCTGTAGATGAGAAAACATGGTACCGTCCAAGGCTGAAGGTTATCTAGAAAGGAGGAAACTTGTGAAGCCCATAAATATGGGGTCATACTTAGTTTGTGGAGGTGGAAGCATGTGTCCCCTCCCTTCCTGGTGTGGCCTGTAGTGGCCAGAAGCTGTGTTGGAATGATGGCTATTTTTAGAATGGTATTTCTTGTTGGGGAATTTGTGGTTTATGAAGCACATCAAGGACCATGTTGGGTCTCTTCTCTCCACTGCATCTTTCCATAGGAAGATTTCCTTGTGGTGCAACCTTGGTAGAGAAGGGAGAAGGAACTAGCTAAGGAATTAAAAACTGTGGAGGAAATTGTGAGACCTGGAGATCTGATAGGTGGTTAAGCTGGAAAACAGCTCTTGGAGACAGCGCTTTGCTTGGGATGTAGCTGTAAGAGAGGTTCTCCTGTTGGCACAGCTGCCTCACTTCTGAAACATGGGCAGTCTTTTGCTGAGATTGCCATCTCTCAACCTGATGGCACTGAGATCTGCTCTGGTGCTTCAAAAACAGTCTTGGCATCTACATAGCCATCGCAAGATCCTTTTGCACCATGAGCTGAAGTTGCTTCGTAGCTGGAAGGGAGACCCCAACACCAGCTCGGTCCAGGGGGCGAGCACAGCCCAGAGCACCCCCGAGGGGGAAACACAGTGCTGCAAAGGGAATTTCTTCTTAGTTTTTCTGCCTTGCCCAAAGTAGTGGACCGAAGAGCCTTGCTGCAGACGGTGTCTGTGGGGGAACTGCACTGGGGAGGACATGCCAGTCCTTTGCAGTGTCTCCACCTGACTCTGCATCTGCAACAGCCATCAAGGGGCTTGGGCTGCAGTGGGATTAATAGCTTCTATTTCCTCAGTGTGCAGTAAATATAATAAAGTCACAGGCTTGTAATTAAACATCCCTTTTAAAGAGAAGGAAAAAGGGTTAAAGATCTCTAGATTCCTGGTATCGATGCAATCTGAATAGTAGGGGAGCAGAAAATGGGCTCAATGGTGTCAAAAGGTCCTCTGTCTATATCATTAAACCCTATGTATATTTATTCTTTGGAACATAGATATGAAAAGGGAAACATTAACTGGTTCTTCATTTCTTGCTGGAAGCAGTGACAGTATCTCAGGGAAGTGTGGGAGTTCCTTGGATCACTGGACTCCAGTGAGCTGGGAGGTCAAGGAAGCAGCACAAAATCCCCGGTTTTTCATGCCAGCACTGAAATAATTTCCTCTGAGAGTGAAATCCACATCACAAATAAACCCTATTTTTATATATGGCCAAATGAAGAGCAGTAGCGTCAGATGCAAAGTATCTCCAGAGTCATACAAGGACAAGTTCCAGAGGATGTAGCGTGTCCCCAGGTGGTTTTTGCTAGCGGTGGTTGAGGAAGAGGTGTTCTGTCCAGGGACCTCTGGAGAGAGATCTCAGGGCAGAACAAGACATCAGGAGGCAACAGCCCCTCTCAAACCCCATTCCCCCTTCCCCCGCAAAAGTGGCTGTACTGCAATGGGCAAGCCTTTGTCCCTGGTCAGAGTTGGTGGAGCCAGAAGTCATGGCTTGTTCGTGGGAGGGGCTTTTGTCTTAGCCACCTCCTGTGTTTTGCCATGCGCTTTTCACTCTTACTAGTTTCATTTCTTTTCCTCTACACTGACCTGTCCATGTGTACTCTTTTCTGGTTTTGCCCAGGAGAGTACGTGGTAACACGCAAACATCTATTCCAACCTTACGAGATCTTGCAAACTTCTCCTTTGCTGTCTGTGATGCCGGTGATTGCCTCCTACTGCCCCTGCTTAATTTTGAAGACTTTAATTCCCCCTGGCAGGTTTGGTTTGTGCTGCTGAGCAACATGCTTGGCTTTTTGCTAGCGCACAGTAGGACACCTACAAGAAAAGTAGGTGTCTAAAAACTCTCAGTTCTTGTGTTGAATTGTGTTGTGAGAAATCTTAACTTTTTAGTTTCGTACTGAGCTCCTGGGGTTGTGGCTTTGGCTCGTGAGCTGTTGTCCAAGTTGGCCTGGGAGGTCAGTAGTGCTGGGACTAGGACTGAAACTCAGGGACAACAGGCATAAAACTCTGTACGTGGTTTTGGGATGGTTTCCCTGGCTTTGTCTTTGAGGAGTGCTCCCTATCCTTAGGGAGCCATCTGTACCAGATGTATCTGGAAAAGGTTTTGCCTGCAATGTTTGTTACCTTCTGGATTTTGTTATTCTCTGGGCAATATCTAGATTTAAACTCCTCAGAAGGCATATGAGCTGCTCTGAGATGCCAAGGAATGTGTCAGCTAGGTCATTGCCTTTTAAATATTCAGTTGTGTTCTTCACTTTAAAGCAATAACACAACTGTTTGCGTAAGTAGACTTGTTTTGCAATTCTAGCATTTTAGTTTTGAGACAGAAATGTCCAAAGCTGTGAAATCTGCATTCTATAGGTGCAGACATAAATGTGAACAAGTTGCTTGGTTTCTAGAAAGAAGGTGGCTGAGTAGGCTATGAGTACTTGTCAAGTACGCAGACCTAGAAGCAAGTTGTGGCACTCAGTAGTTATTTTTGGGGCAACTTTCTCGGGCTCCCCTCTGAAGCCCAGAGGCGTTGTGTTTTTACAGAGGATAAACGGGAATACGGGAAGGGTAAGCTGCTCCAGATCATATTGTGTGACTACCTAGGAGCTGGGATGTGCTGGCTGGTGATCTTGGCTTTTAGGCTTGCAGGCTTGTCATGTAGTGTATATTTGCTTATGGAAGTACGTTCATATTTTAAGCCTACAAATTTTCCAGGTCACCAACCTCCCACCGTCCTATATGTGTTCCCAAGGGAATTTATAGCTGGTTATTTCCACCCTCTGTTCTGGCCGAAGAGAACAAAACCAAAACACGTGGCCAGGGGTGGTGTGCCAAGCCTGGAGTGGAGCAGAGCTGCTGCTGCAGTTCATCCTCCCAGACGTGCTCTTCGTCTGCTGGAAAACAGATGGGGAAAGCTTGACAGTAGCATAAAGCTGATTTTGCTCTGCTTGAGCATTTCCTCTCACGAAAGGGAAATCCCATCCCGCTGCTCCAGGCAGCGCTGTATTTGCTTGGCCTTTGGCAGGGCAGGCTGAGTGCAGACAAGCAGTGATTTTTAGCTGGCAGAAGGTGAATGAATCCTCTTGTGCTGGGGTTGAAGGGATTGCACCACTATGTTCTCAGACCTGTAAATCCATTAGTGAGATGCAGTCTCCTGTGGATACCAGATGATGTGGTTTTAAAAAAAAAAAAAAAAATCTGAAGTTGGAGTATTGGTCATTAGGAGCTGCTTTCTCCTGTGGTCCTCATCCTGTCTCACACTGTATAAGCCTCTGTTTTGGGGAACCGAAATCATTTGCTCATTCCTTAATGAGAGTCCCTTTCTCCCACAGACTGCTTGTGACTTGTGCTGGACGTGCTTTCAGTTATGGTCCAAAATGCATGAGTCCAGCCTTCCCAGAGAATGAAAAATGATCTCTCGGCTGCTTTTGTATGCCATCACCATGTCAGCCGTTCCTATGAGCTAGTGTAGCTCGTGGCAGAAATACACTTGTATTTAGATCCCTGCTTGCCTTAGCTAGGGATTCAACTTTTTTTTGGCTGCATGTACCACATCCAGTTGTGGGGCAGTTGTAAAGCAGAGAGAACAACACATGCACTTAATTAAACCTTGTCTATACAGTTCAGAGTACAATTAACAGATGAAGGAGGATGGAACTAGTGGCAAATATTCTTCAGTGGTGACTTCTCAAAGAAGTGCTCAAATAAGGCTGTCGAGCTGTCATAGGCTACAAGAAAAAAGCAGAGATTAAATTTTCCTCCTGGCAGGTGAAGAAAGAGCAGGTTTGTGGAAGTCACACAGGAACTTGTTCCTGAGCAGGAACAAGACTGGGCGTGGAAAGAACCTCCTTGAATGGAGTGGGCAGCCCCCGGGCTCGTGAGGGGGTGAGTCTGGATGGCCGAGACGCTCGCAGCTTCTCCGGCAATACCCAATGGTCTTGGGCACGAGGGGAGAGCTCACCTTCCCTGCACCCAGACGCTGTGGCAACACCCCAGCCTGTAAATCTCCGCTGCATCCATTAACTTGAAAATAAACTTGAGCGTTAGCTAAGTGCTCGTGTTGCAACAGAAGGCAAACGTTGAGAAGAAAAATTACCTGCGTGGGGGGAGAGGGAGAGGAAAATCCAGTGGGTTTTTTCTGGAGTGCTCCTTGTCCCAGCGAGTCGGAGCTGCCGCCGTTGAGCTGTAACCCCCCCGCGGCACGTGGTTCTCTGTTGCCGGCAGTCCGATGTGATCCCGCTGCCTGGCGGCGTGGCCACGAGAAAGGCGCGTTGTCGGTTCCATCTCTGGCCTTGGTCTGTGGGTTTTCGTGGTTTCCATTCTAGGGCAAGATGGGGCTGTTGTGTGCGTGTTTGGCCGATGTGCCCGCGGTCGCTGGCCGGGGCGGGCAGGCTGTCTGTCTACCTGCGAGTCGGTCTGAATGCACTGCGAAGAAACAGGGTTGTTTGGACCCTGGTGCATAAATCCTGGCAGACTTGCTGGCTATGGGGCAAATCTGCAAGCAGGTGGTACTTATCTTAAAGGGCATTAAGCCCCCTTTAAATATACCTACGTTTTAGGACAAGATGAGCAGGGAAATACCAAATTTCTTTGAAATTATTTTGAAGGAAGTTGTGTGTCTCCATTTACAGGCTGCTTGGAGGATGTAGTTTTAAGTCTTAAGATGATTAGCTAATACAAGACAATGTATCATTTTGTTGTTAATGATGAAGCTAGAGTGCTGCAGTAAAAGCATTCAATAGAAAAATCAGTATTTTCAGCTGAGGAGGAGTTTTACAGCCCGCAGTATATCTCAATATGCCACTGGGGTTTTTAAGATGTTAAACCAAGGCTTTCTTGGGGGGCAGAGGGGGGTGGAATAATCCATTAAAACTTAAAATTTGTGTCACCAGTAAGGTACATATGAGGATCATATACCAGGATGTTACCTTAAAGGAAACCGTAGGCAAGGGTTAGATGTTCGCCTCTCAGTCAGGAACCCTGGGGACCACATCTGCCATGCAGTGGGAATCCCTGGCTGGAGGGTCCTGGGGGAGGCTGTGTGCTTTATGTATCGATGGGATGCTCCTGGGTGCCCTAAAACATTTGTAATTTTTCAGGATCTGCTTGCAGAAGGTGCAGTTTTCTCCGCCTGCCTTCTGGGTCATGCTCCACTTAATTTTTTGGCATCTCAATGAAGCAATCTTTTAACCTGAAGGCGGGGGGGGGAAGTAAGTAGAAAAGCCTGAGCCAAAGCATCTAGGAATTTTGGAAAGAAGGCAGCAGCCTGGACTAAAGCTAAGAGTAGGCAGGAGGGGGGGAAGTAGATGTAAGAATGTACTGAAGAGAGACGTTAATTCAACTTTGTGCGCGCGGTCATTACATGGGGTCTCAAGCAGGGCCAGCGTACCTGCCAGAAAAAGACAGGGGGATTGGTTGGGTTTTTTTAAAGGGAACGGCTCTAATTTAATGCCCTGAGCTTGGAACATGAGTGTAATGGTAAACGAATGACCCAGCATTGGAGCATTTTTCTAATACAGAAGCTGCCGTCCTGCACTGTGACTGTAAGAGCAAACCAAATCATCCACAGGTTCACCCAAGGGGCAGCGGTTGTTTTGCAGCAGTGTGATTAAACTGAAGGCTAATCATTTATGTATGATGGCTGCTAAATAAAACCCTGACATTGTGTCTCCCTAAGCTCATCGTCCACCTCTTCCACTACAAGGGCTCTGTGTGTGGTGCTCAGGGAAAGCCAAGCACGTAAATCCTTCCAGGAACACTGCTTTCTTCTCGGAGCACGATTTGCAAATGCAATCAGCTTGTTTGGACCTTTTGGTCTGTGGGTCATGTGATGAAAATAGGGACAAAGTAAGAAGAAAAAACCAGCGAAAGGGTGGACTGTGGACTGGGAGGAGGCGTTGCTCTTCGGACGTGTAGCCAAAGCTTGTAGCAGCCTGGAGCTGGGATTGCTGGTGCGACCGGCTGCAGGTCGCGCAGCATAGGCTGAGGTGAGGGACCGGGAAAGGTGACTGCGTGTGCCAAAAGGAATGGCCAAGTCAAGGAAAAGGGCTTATGGCTCTGTGGAGCTATCTAGGCTTATAGGGGAAGAGGGGAAGGAGTGGGGTCACCACTCCAGGTGATTTTCCTGTTGTAACCTTGTCCTGCGCTTGCTGATAGTTCAAATGAACTTTGATAGTTTGATTTGCCTCTTCGCCACCCAAAAAAAACTGAGAGAGAAAGAAAGCAGCAGGTTTTATCCTCATCCGTACCCTGTGCTTACAGGCCCTTAAGTTTTCTTTCCCCCATTCCTGTGGTGCCAGTGGCAGCAGATTTTACCATGGAAGTGCTAATTTTATCGGCAAGCCGAACTGCAACTTGCCACTTATGCAAGAAGTAATACAGATTTTAAAAAACAAATGAACAAAAACCCCAAAACAAAAAAGTGACAAAACCAATTAACCCCCCACCCCCCCCGCAACCCCACAATCACCTGAATCTGCTACTGAAACTGGAGCCTTGATCTTTTCCCGTCTTGATAACAGGCAGATCTCAAAACCGTCCTTCTCGGCAATGGGTTTCTCCCCAGCTGCTGGGGAGGGGGAAAGGCTGGTAAGGAAAGAAATGACCAGCTGCAGCAAGATGCAGCAAATGAGGAGGAAAGATGCTGCGTTGGAGTGTTGAGGATGCTTTGGCTCATGTGCTAGCCCTCAAAACCTGCTCTTCCCAGGGAGGGATCCAAGCAGTAGCAGCCAGATTGCTGAGCTGGTCTCAGAAGAAGGGTACACAGTGAGTCTTTGCAATTTGGGAAGCAGTGCCTTCTAAGCTGGTAAAAGATGGAGCAGAGCAGTGGTTTTGCTTCCTGGCAGTTAGAGGATCTCCATGAACGCAAAAAGAGCAGCTTCTCGGGGCGGAGGGCGGAAAAACCAGCCCAGTAGGAGGGTGAAAGATGTACTAACTTCTGCTCACTTCCTAAATGCCTGGAGTCATTAAGGGCGGGCTAGGAGGTCAGATGTGACTGTAGCTGTTTAAGCTCCCTCTTTTATACAGATGTCAGTGGACCCAGGCACCTTTCCTGGTTATGCGTGGGGCTCGCCAAACACAGGTGTGTTAGAGCAGGGGCGGCTGTGTGGGTGGAAAGCTGAGATCTTCTCTTGTGTTCATGTCAGGACTTGAAACAGTAAATGAGCAAAGCGGGCTGACGTGGCACACAGCAACCATGAAGAGGTTGATACGATTGCTAACGAGAAGGTCATATTGGCCATATAGCAGGAACATAAAACTCAGAGTTCACTCTATAGTTAAGGGAAGGGAGACACAAGGAGGGAGCCCAGCTATTAACAGCTTTTTATCTCGGAGGGAATGAGCTGGTTTGTATCAGAATCCAAGAGCAAACTGATGCATGGACCATGGACAGTCAGGGGATGGTACCTTATTGCCTTAGAGAGCCTTCCTTTTCATGCCGTTTCTCTCTTTGCAGAGCAGGGACCGTGGTGTGCCCACAGTGCTCAGCGCTGCCTTCAAAAACTTTGAAATCTCTTTTCTGAAAGTAACAGCTGATGCTTGTAACCGCGGTGGGGAACTTTGCCCTGTGGGAAGGGCTTGTTGCTGGAGCTTTATCAGCGAGGCTCAATATTACAAAATCTTTTTTAAAATGTTGCCTTTATTCATCTTTTCAGTTCTGATTTCATAGTAATTACAGATCTGTGCTCCAAAAGGGCAAGGCTGAACTTTACTAATCATCAAATATTATCCTTAATCTTATAACCAGGCAGAGGAGATTGGAGAATTCTGTCGACTCCTGCTTCAGGAACACTGATGTTCCTTCCATCTATTTTATTCTCTTTTTAGTCTGTGAAAAGCTGTGCTTTTTGGTGTATCTAAAAATCTGTACTGAAGGAAAAGTAACTTGTGTGCTTTGGCTCATGGTCTCAGACATCTGATTTTTCAGAAAAAAAGAGATTTCCTTATGTCCTGTTTAGCAGCGAAGAAAAAAGAATAGTTAGGGTCACCACGGTGTTTTTTCAGGGAGAAATCAAAGTAACCATGGACCAAATCCTGGATTTTAGTTGCAGTTTCTCTTTTATAGTCCTTGGTCTCTATTATTAAAGGGAAAAATGTAATAGCTAGCTTTGGTATTAAGCAATAATAATTCTGCTAAGTTCTTTCAGTTTCCTTTCACAGAAGGCTTTGGATCCTGTTTTAATTTATTACCTTGCTGCAGCCAAACTGCTTTGTCCATAGCGGTGTTGGCTGTGAGACAGTGTTGGCTGTCTGGAAATGTTTTGGATCTCTGCTCCCTGTTATTCTGATCTCTCGGGTATTAATTGCACTATAGCTGTGTCCCCAGTCCAAACCAGACCCCTTGGACACGCAGGGTGCACAGATGCTCGGAAAAGGATGCTGTTTCTCCTGAAAAGGCAACAAAACACTTCTAGGTCAAGGGTTCACAATCGCAGACGTGGTTGCTGTTTGGCACCCTTGGAGGACTTAGTGCTGTTCTAGGAAATGATCTGCCTTTTGGAGGAAGCTCGGCTGCGCGTGTTGCAGAGGCTTTTGGGCATTGCCACAAACACTGGAGTTGCTAACGTTTATTTCTTGCAAGAGAAGAGCTTGTTTGCAACCCATCGAGGAATTTTCCAAATGCTGGTATCAGCCAGTACAAACAGGACTCAGCTTTGGAAGGAAGCTGCTTTATTCAGACTTGCTGTCTCCCCAGATACGGCAAGATTACTGTTTCAATCTGGTTCAGTCAACACCTGCAGCTCCAAACAGGTCAACAGTGAAACAAAGCAGAAGCACAACCAGAGCTTGGCATGTAGGGAGAGCAGCTTTTTTGCAGGCTTCAAAATAACTCTCCCATCACTCTTCTTAAAACGAACAAACAAAAAAACCGTAACAGAAGCTCCCTGATACTAGGGAAGGCCAAAAAGGCGATTGCATCATTCTGCAGTGAATTCGAATGCTAGTAAGAGTATGATTCAGATCTGTAAAAAATGCATGAAGAATGTGAACATTTTCCAGGCTGCCACTAGTCCGTGCAGTTTCTCTAAGGCTCTTGGTGGAGGGAAACTCACACAGATGGACGAGGGCGATTTGGCAGCATCTCTGCGTGGCTGCACATGTGCTGGGCATGGTGCAAGCTCCTTGCAGCAGTGGATGCTCAGCATGCCACGACATGGCACACGCCTGGCAAGCAAATCCTGCCTTGGTCCTTGCTGCCTTGTGATGTTCAAGATCATCTTAATTTGCACCTTCTAGCAGCTTTCTGATGTTAGGTAATTTTGTTGAAGGAAGTTTGATAGTATCAAGATGAAGCCCTGCTTGACTCATCCAGCACCCTGTGGTCTTCTGGAGCGGGAGACATCACACCATTTCTGTGCTTGTTCACAGCATCTTGCATCAAAAGTCGTAAAGCTGGTGAAATGCTTGTGTCTTGGCAGCGGGGTCCTGCTCAGCTGGTATGCAGCTTCCCTGCGTGGCCCACCAGCCCTGGCTAGCCTGGGAACTAACGAGGCTGAGGATTTATACGGCATCCAGAGCCATAACTGGTGTGAGGGGATCCCAGTGCTGTGCTACCCCATGCAGCAGTGAAGAGTAGCTCTTCTAGTAGAGGAGGTGCACCCCTACGGTTGCACCATGCATCTCTGTTACTGACCATGGCTTTGAAGTCAAAGAAGTCAAGGATCAAAATTATGGCTACAATCCATCTATCTGCGGGGTTAAGGAGATAATCTGTCCTCGTTCTTGCCCTTGGTCTATCTTCTGCTTCAAGGGCAGCACCCTTGAGGTAGGGGCTGCCTTGTGGGGTATCCGCAGAGGGATTAGCACAAGGGGGTCTCCAAGTATGGATGTTGCGTAAGCGCTGAACAGTGGGATACGGAATTGGGAGGGTGGAAATTGCTAATATGGTGGTATGGAAACCTCAGAGAACTGCATCTGGTGAATCTTTGCTTGGTTGTCCACTTGGTGAAGAATCAAGCACTGTGTTTCTTTTCAAAGCAGCGGACTCTCATCGGGGATGAATTATGGCCTTTTAATAAAGGTTTTAAAGACTCAGTATATTAACTAAAATTAATAGCTGCCTGAAGTTCACAATGTGATTCTTAGCCTAACGTACAAAAGCTCTTTCCTCTAGCAACACTTTGGGTAGTTTCATTGGTTTCTGTTGCAGTAAGTCACCAGTGCCAAGAGATAGGAGGCTGCTGGTTTTCATAGCATCTCTTACCATTCTTCTGAACAAAGCTTTCTGTCTATACTCAATTTTGTAGGCAGCTTTTCCAGAAAAAGCTTTATCTTTCCTCATGTTTGCAGCTGTATATGATGCCTGACTGGTGAATTACTTAGCAACAAAAATCACTTTTATGATAGTACATTGATTGTCATAAACAACTATGCTTATCGGTTTTATGTTTCAGCCATAAATTACTTCATGTTCTATTTTCTTGACGTACAGAGTCCCTTGCAAATATGAAAGTAGAAGTTTTGTAGGTAAGAGATTTGGTAACCGAAACCAGTGGCAAAACATACTGATACCAATGATATAATGAGACAATGACTGTTAAGGCTGAGACTTGTGATAGATCCCTGGGCCTTATTATTACTCCCTCAATTTCCCAGAACATGAAATAAGATATTTAAAAAAGAACAGATAATAGTTCTCTGAAGCAAAAAGGAATAGAAGCCCAAAACAGTACTTGTAATCATGCGTATGCCTTAGAAAAACTTTAGGTTCTTCTGTGTTCATAGTATTTGATTTTCATCTCTTGTCTTCTGGCTCATTTCTCATGTTGACTTTCTGGGTGAAGTTCTGGCTAAAGTTAATGTTAATATTCTGGGCTGGTGTTTCTGGATTAAAGGAAAGGGGTTTTGTGGTGTCAGGGTGGACCAAAGTAGACAATTCCTTGGCCATAGGAGAAAGTTCATGTTGGAGGTTATCTCTTTTGGAAGTCAAAATGAAGCTTGATTTAGGAGTAGAGTTTCTAGGATTATTGCAGTATAAATACAGTCTAGTAAGGATCCTGATGGTGCTGACATCAGTAAAACAGAATACAACTGTCTGTCCTTTATCCATCAAGTAAGTTGTCTGTAAGTTGGTTGGGCTTTGAGGATGTGCTGGTTTTGGCTGGGACAGAGTTCATTTTCTTCACAGTAGCTAGTATGGGGCTGTGTTTTGGATTTGTGCTGGAAACAGTGTTGATAACCCTCGCTCCTGCTGAGCAGTGCTTACACAGAGTCAAGGCCTTTTCTGCTCCTCACCCCACCCCACCAGCGAGGAGGCTGGGGCGGCACAAGGAGTTGGGAGGGGACACAGCCGGGACAGCTGACCCCAGCTGACCAAAGGGATATTCCATACCATATGGCGTCACGCTCAGCATGTAAAGCTGGGGGAAGGGGAAGGAAGGGGGGATGTTTGGAGTGGTGGCGTTTGTCTTCCCAAGTACCGTTATGTGTGATGGAGCCCTGCTTTCCTGGAGGTGGCTGAACGCCTGCCTGCCGATGGGAAATGGTGAATGAATTCCTTGTTTTGCTTTGCTTGCGCGCGGGGCTTTTGCTTTCCCTATTAAACTGTCTTTATCTAAACCCACGGGTTTTCTCACTTTTACCCTTCTGATTCTCTCCCCCATCCCGGTAGGGGGGAATGAGCGAGCGGCTGGGTGGGGCTGAGTTGCTGGCTGGGGTTAAACCACGTCACCATACCCCACAATATGTGCACATGTAATCCTACCCATGGTAAATTCTGGAGCCTTTCCCGTATAGATGTGTTCTGACCATGGACTGAACAGAGAAGATGCTTAACCCCGTTTTGGAGGGGTAAGGAGGGGATTATGCTGTCTCTCCCGGCCATGCCAGGAGCACTGAGATGTAGAGCAGAGCAGCCCCTGCCATTGCCTTGCTCCAGCTGCTTTCTGACTACGCGTCTCGCTTTCTCAGAAATTATTTTCACAGGAGGCATTTCCTGAGCAAGGGCAGAAATGAAAGCTCTTTTCTGCATTCCAGACTTAGAAAGAACAAAGAAGCGATGATCTGATTGTTCATTATGAAAACAGACTTAAAAACACTTCCTCTTTTTGTCCAGGTCTGTTGTATGGGCGTTGGGAACAAAGGGACAAGAATAACTCTCCCTGCAGCTACTTCTTAGTAGCAGGTTGCAGAGTCAGATTTTGGTCTGTCTCCTGACTGTTCCCTGGTTTTGAGACGAGGCTCCCCACTTTTTTTATCTACTGAGAGGTGCTGTTTACCCTTCAGTACTGTGCAGCTCTTTTGTCTCAGCCACCTACGCTGACCCAGCAGTAGGTTTTGGCTATCAATTCCCAAACCAGCTCCATGGGGTTCTCCTCCTGCACTGTCAATTCTGCCGTACCCTGAACGTCACACCACTTCTTTCACTTTCCCTGGGTTTTTGAGACAAAAGTTGATTTGCCACAGGCAAAATCCCAGCTTCCAGGACAAGCTATATGACAGCAGGTAGATATTTTGTGTGCAGTAAAAGCTCTTCTTCGGTATTGGTTGTGTGTCCTATGGTATATAATTTCAGCGGTTCAACATTTTTATAGCCCTGTGGATCTCTGCCCCCCACTTTCATTTCTAGTAGCCCCATCTAGCTCTGCCATGCAGGGCAGGGTGGATGGCATCCCTCCTAAAGACTGTCACAGCAGCTTATTTTGAGCTGCTTATGGATGAGTAGCACTGCTACCCAGGAGCCACAGACTCGGACTGCTAGACAAAGAAATCATTAGTATGTAGGAACCATGTTGCACAAATGGTATTGCATGCTTTTCTCAGAGAGCAATGTGTTTTAGGAGCAACATGGAGGGCCTTATCCTTGAGAAAACGAAAGAAGAAAGATCTCCAATAAAGGTTATGCAGCTGGGCTGGGGCTGGCTTCTTATAACAATATTGATTTTTTGGAACAACTCCCTGATAGTTCATTATAACTTATTTTTTTTTAGAGAGCTGCTGGCTTAACCTACAGCCTTTTTTCTCTGCTGAACATGATATAAGCTGCTCAGAAGGAGCAGGAGGGTCTTTGTTCTTTTTTCTAGTGGTGTTTTCTGCTTCAACGCACTCGTGGGTGTGGGAACCATGAGAGAAATCTGAGAAAGATTTCTTTCTGAGTAGGCAGTCATGCCCAACATGATTTCTCATACCACTGCAAGACCTTAAGTTCTGTCTGGAAAATTAACTCTTTCAGAATGGTTAATTATATTTTTTTCTGGTGCTCTCTTATTCTGTATTTGTTTGAACCAGCCAGGAAGGTACCGGTGCAGAAGGATGCACAAACTTAGGACTCCCAGCAAAGCTGACGGAAAGCACAGCACCTCTCGTCCCCTGCTGTCAGATTTGCTTCTCATCTCTAATTAGTGGTGTATCGGTTACTTTATTGATTTATTCTCACAGGTACGTTAAAAAGTCTCTTGGTTTATGGTTAGTTAGTTCTCAAAATGCTTGTTTGAATGTTATTATGGATAAAGCTTCTTGGGTCTTTATACTGCATTGGAGTTCTTTGTTTTGCTGATTGGGATTGCGTGATTTAAAGATGCTGGATGGACAGTCTTCATGCACGAGTGTATCATCCTCCTCCCTCCTTTTCTCCTGTCTGTGATACAGTCCTTCAGAAGACTGAATGTAAATCTGAATAGAAAATTGTTTGAAGCCTACGAGGGTAGAACAACTGTACCCCTTCCTGGAATTTACTGTGGAGGACATTGTCATATTTCACTTTAACTCTCTTTGGAAAGACTTTGGCAGCAGAGGCGTAGGGATTACATTGGAGTCAATGTCTTTTGACTTTTCCACTACAAAGCAAATCTTATTTACTGGTCTGTTCACAGCTTTTGAATAAGTTTATTGCATATTCAACGACATATTTAGCCATCCATGTCTGAGCAATTTGAATACTGAAATCCTCCTTTTTCCCCTCAAAAAAATCCCCCCTATGTACTCACACTTTTCTCCCATCTTTAAAATGTCTGAGAAAGAACAACATGTTTTGCCAAGTGTCTTGGCACAGTGTAAAGCATCATGAACAGGCTTGGTGTAAACGCTTGTCATGTCAGAAAGGGAAAGGCTTTATGGAAAAACTGAATTGAGCCTGTGCAGATACAAAACGTGAGAAGTGAGGTAGACGCATCCCCGTCAAAGGAAAACTATGAAAATGAATTGGATGAGAGGAAGTCTGGGCAAGATACTTGTCCTAAAATTTGAGAGCAGGTAGGTGAAAGGGAACATGGAAAGGAAATCTTGCAGCTGCCATGATAAAGCAGCTTTGAGGATGCTCTTGTGTAGGATCTGTGCTGAGCCTCAGTCAGCTGGGACCTGCCTTTGCTTTTTCCTGAGCCTGATTACTGGAGGATGTGCTCCCAGCTGCAGCCTCCAAGCAGACAGTGTGGGGGCAGAGAATGTTCCCTCTCCTCACCCTCCTCTTCACTGGAAATAAGGTAATCCCTACTGAGCATACAGATGTCTTCCAGCATTGCAAAAACAGACCCCGGCCAACCATAAATAGGAAGACAGGCAACAAATGCCTGTGGCTAGCTTCAGATGGTGTTGGTTTTAATCCTGTTTTCTTTTAGTGTGTGTGAATTTGGCAGTCTGGACCATTTGCGAATGGCACAAACGTTTTGTTTTTAACATAAGCTTGCTGTGAAGTCACTGTTAAACAGACTGTGCTGAGAGCCAGGGTGGCAGGCTGTAATGAAAAAATTGCAGTCCCGGGACCTACTGAGAGAGTGGCTGCATCACCTTGTGTTTCATTCCTGGAAACTGATGCATACGCCTCTTGATTAGCTGATGTCAATATTTAACTTCTCCAGGGATCTAGAAGCCTTGTACACATGTTCCAGGCCAGCGCAGGAAGGGTACAAGATAAGGGAACTAAGAAAGGCACTGTTTAAAGAAGCCTCCCACCAGCCCTATTAGTCCCAGCAGAGAAGACAAGCTGAAGCACAGGAGACCACAGAGTGTGTGAAATACTGCAGAACAGGTCCTTGAAGCCTTCATTCCAAGCTCAGAGCTAATAAATAACATTATATTAAAGAGCAAATGTAAAAGTGGCCCATTGAAAAATGAATACCTGTAGCATTAATCTCAAAGTGCTTTGCCGAAGCCAATGAGCTTTACTTTACCTGAGTTGCAAAGAGTCTGGGAATTAGAGAGGTTTCTGTGACTTACTGTGGGCTGTGCAGACTCTCTGCCCTCCTCTGGTCCCAGCTGCTCATGGCAGGTTTTGTGATGGGCTTCAGTCGAACAGTCAAACAGCCGAAGCGCTGCTGAAGCATTCATGTTTTGGCAGGGTAACTTTCACCTCTGATCCCTGCCAGGGAATAAGCTGAGCTCAGCTCCCCTGTGCTGGGACCCCTGGCATGGCAAGTTAGCAGCAGACCCAGGAGCAGATCTCAAATCCAGTCCATTCACATCACTGTTGCAATACATAGAGAGACAGATTTACTACCCGCAAGCAGGTCCCTGGGAGGTTTTCTGAGGGTGTGTGATTTTTTTTTCCATGCTTTCCAGCTGCAGAGTCCCATGCGGCAGTGTGGACTTGTTTGCATTGCTCAGTGACACTGCTGCCCTGTGCTCCATAAGAAGCGAAAGTGAAAATCCAGTTGCTTTTTAAAGAAGTGAGAAGCCGGTGGTGTGCCTTTTTCTCTGGGATCCAAGTGGCTTCTGCATCTCCTGTGCAGGGCTCTGGGAGAGGAGCTGAATGAACCAGGAGCTGGAAAGGCTGCTCGGGCGCATGAAGGGAAGAGGCACAAAGGCTTCCTTGGATGCAAACAACTTTTGAGGTACTCACACTGTCGTCTTCTTTAAGGGGTCCTGTCTTACAGCCAGTCTTTTCTCTTATAAATTATTGTTGTTTCCTCTTTTTAAGTAGGCATTTAGAAACAGGCACTAAAAAAGTCTGCGGCAGAAGGGAGACGATTAGCGTGTTTCGCTTTTTTCTTCATAAGGAAGAACGTGTATTACTTGTGTGCGTGATCTTGCTGAACAAATAACACTGTTTTTACAGCCCTGACTGCCAACTTTCATGCAGTTCTACACTGCTTTCACATTGCTTGTGTGAATGCAAAACCCCAACAGCTTCATTAAGTGCTGCACTTTAAGTATGAGTGACCACAGAAGTAATAGAATAAACTTTTATTGAAGCATTTTCATCTTCATGTATTTCCCAAATATAATTTTCCCACATCTAATTAACCTCCTTTTTTTTTTTTTTCATGTAGCTCCTTAGCATGTTTTGCTAATATCTCATTTTACAAAATCGCCATTCTGTCATATTTGTAAATAAAAGAGAATTTGCCAGGAGGGTTACAGTAGAAATCTTTGCAACTCTCTTCCTTTTCAGTGAGAAGCTGTCACCCACGCTGGAGCTGACTGTGCCTTGTTTTCCCTGTGGCTATTGCTCCGCTCCAGAAGGGACCTATGGGGACCCTGGTAGCAGAACAAAACAAAACAGAGGACCAAACCGGAAAGCGTCCGTCAGGAAGGATATTGGTTTTAAAAGAAAAGAAATTAAGTCAGTGAATTCTACTTGCCTTAATGTGCTGCAAGCAGAAAATAAAATGTTAGTAGTGTTTTCTAATGGTTACTGTGGAAAATTTTTTGCTGGGAAGCTGTGTACTTTAGTCTCAGGATTTTTGCAGAGATTTCTCAGCTCAAGCAGTGTCCTGCTGACTGCTTTCTGCACTGGCTTGTTGGAACTGTGGAAACAAACTGCATAGGCTCTCTCTGGAAATAGCTGTTTTATCTCTTCCCGTGATTTTTTTTTTTTTTTTAATTGCAAAAGCTTGTTGAAAGTAGTATTCAGCAGATCAGCAAGGTGAAACCAGTACTGAAAGTAATACAAAAATTAGGTCTTACGTAAATTCTACTCTTTTCTAGGAAAGATCTTAAAGCGGAAAATAAAATCTGTAGGATCTTCTGATGTTCTTTGGTTTTTATTTTGTTGCTTCCTTACTTCCTTCAATAGTATTGTTTTCTTCAAACTGTTTGAAACTTAAGTCCTCTCCATGGGATACTTAGCATACCAGATAAATGTTTTCTGAAAATGTATTGCATTATTCCACCAAGACAGTTCTGCCTGACCATGTAAGCCATGTACTAAAATGCTCATAAAGCTATAGACCCCAGGGCGTGTGGGTGGAAGAGAGAGAAGGGGCAGGGGAATGCAGTGTTTGCTGTTGGAGAATGGCACTGGATCTCATGGGTCCATGACTGCGCTTCACGGCCGGTTGGACTACCCCGGGGCAGCAGCCCTGCTCTGCCATCTCCCCTGGCCGGGGCTTTGGGTCGCCCCCCCGCCGCAGCTCTGCGCTTGTCACCTGGGGGTCCCCGCTGAAGTGGCAGCCTCGGTCATGAAGATGCATGCCGGAAAGGCAGCGGGCCGGTTTAACTTGTGCTGGGGTAGGAAAATGCAGGTGTCTAACCAGAATATTCCAGGTCGTTAGCTTTTAACTTTGAGAGGACCTTTCCTTGGTGGAAACAACGCTATTGTGTTAATGACTGACTTTCTTGTCTTGGTAAACGTTGGAGTTGTTTCTTGTGTTGCGTTTGCTATGAAGTTACGGGAGAAGGGAAAGCAGGAGAGTTTCAGGTAGTGATTTTTATTTAAATAGATCCTTTCAAAAACAAAACCAAAAGACCTTGTTAGGGCTCTACAACTTTCTGTTTCTGGTTAAATCCACTTCCTCCTGCCAAGCTGGCTTGTTGGTGGGGTCAGGTCTGACCTGGGGAAAAGCTCGTCAGCTGGGTGTGAATGATTGGTGTTTGGTGAGGAGCTCCAGACCCCCACAGTTGTTACTTCACTTATTTACTGCTTGCAGCTGATCCACTCTCAGGGTCTGGCGTTGCTTTGTTACAGCTGTGTAGACAACTTCAGTAGCTCTGAAAAGTGAAGGTTTGTATTGCCTTGAAAAGAAAGGAAGCAGGCAAAAAACTTGATGAAAAATATTTTCTACCCAAAGAGCATGTTTCATTTTAGATTTGAGTGTTTTATTGTTAAAGTAAGTTTAAAACTGATGGCAGGAGGTGGCCAAGACAGCTGAAGACTCTCAGAAACCTGCCAAAAAGACCAGTGGGAGGGGGCAGAGATTTGGTGGACAGTGTTCTGGCTTTTGAAAATAAAGAGAAGAGGGGGAGTAGGAAGGAATGTCACCAGAGAAAAGAGGAAGGGAGGTGTCCTTTGAACAGAATGAGAGGAGAGGCAAGGATGAGGCAAGAAGACCACAAAAAGAGAATAGAAAATGGAATGCATGAGGACAGAAGATACAGACCTCGGGCTGAAAACTAGGAAAAAAACTGGGGAAAAAAACCCACTTATTGTCCTTAACCTCTGGGCAAATAACTCTGCCAGATGTGCTGCAGCTGGTCTGTGAGGACTGCATCAGGCTGGCGAACATGCTCCGGGGAGGACGAGGAGGTCTAATACTCTGGAGGTATTTAAAAGACATGTAGATATGGCACTTAGGGGCATGGTTTAGTGGTGGACTTGGCAGTGTTAGGTTAATGGTTGGATTCAATGATCTTAATGATTCTATGATTCAATGATTCTCAGGTTGATGATGGTCCCTTGGCACTCTGCTCTCCCGCAGGGGAGCGGGGGACAGGCATTTTTAACTGGTGCTTTGCAAAGCAGGAAACAGGATAAAGTGAGTAAAGCGTGAAATGGTGGGGATTGATCTGGTTTAGATTTTGGAAGGTTTTTGTTTTGTTTTGTTTTGTTTTTTCCAAAAGATACATCTAAAAATAGTCCCTATGTGTGGTGGTGCATTTCCCTCCCTCCCCCCCCCC
>NW_009225850.1:0-2654 GCF_000690835.1 Fulmarus glacialis
GGTTTGGATGGGAGGCGTGATGGGAGCAGCAGTATCCGGCAGCCAGAACCAAAATTAACGTGCTCCATCCACTGTAGCCGCAGAGGCAAAGCAGCGCGACGCGGTTACTTGTACGTATTCCTCCTTCCCCACGCAGCTACTTGGTGATCGTGATTTTTATTACTTAAGATAACGTCAGAAAGCTTTGATGCAATTTTCAGTAGCTTGGTAGAGCTTATGTTACAAAGCTAGATAAAAATCGCTTCGTGCTTCATTTAGTTCGCTGAAAACAGTCATCTGTAGTACGACTAGGTATGAAGTCTAGCTATTGCTTGAAGTTCTGTAAAAATTCAAATGTATTTTCATACATAATGCACAGTATTTGAAGAAACCTTGAATATTAGGTTAATCACAATGCACAATGCTTCCAAAACTAAAAAGAAGCACAGACGCGTTGTTGTCTTGACAGGTGTACAATTTCATTTGGTATCGTCAAGCAGTGTTACTCTGCTTTTCCTGAAAGATGTGCATTGACAAAAATGTAGAGAAATAGTAAATAATAATAGTAAAAATTCCTTGGATTATTGCATTCTTCCTTCTAGTGTTTATTGGATTTTTTGCCTTTAAATATGTAGAACTCATTATTTGGACATGAGAATTTTTATTTCATTTCAGGGTTTTGTTTACATTAAGTAAAAATTAACGGCTTATGTAAGATCAGTCAGATTTATCGCTTCCATCATTTTAAAAATGTATATTCGGCAAGAAAATATTATCTTTGTTATCAAAGACAGAGTAGCAATGTTAAAACCATTTTTTTAATATAGATTCTTAGTCCATCAATAGCAGGCCCAAAGCACACTGCAGTATGGCTATGGATGATGAAACAATATAGTTTCTGTTTAGTAATAAGATTATGTTTGCTCTTTTCCAACCTCGTTTTAAAATTGTGACAACCTTAAAACACAACCTTACATGCTTAACAAAATTGCCATCCTTTTATTTATCTTGGATCAGTCTGAAAGATGACGCATTTTTGTAGCCCTTTATTTGCTAATTTTTAACCAGTGAGTGAAGGCTCTTTTTAACTTTCAGAAAACTTGGTATTGAATCCTTCAGTTTGATTAAGGGCATCCGTCAGACAGCAGGCTTTCATCTTAAAATTAGATGAACTTGGATAACGTTAGAATAATTGTCCTGGACTGCTGATTCTCACAGTAAAAATGTGGAGCACGTGGAGACTTTTTCAGCAGATTTGGTGCAGCTGTTCCCATACCACTTCATTTTTGCTTCCTGCACATAAAGTGCTTCCAGTGCTTGAATATCAGCAGACAAAACAAGCACACAATATAAGGTAAGAAATACCAGCACAAGTTGTTGTGCAGTAACTATCAGTTGTCTTCCCTACTAATAGGGACAATATAGCTTATCCTAAGTTATTTTGCACTTATTTACTGGAGAATAAGACGGTGCACACTAGCAGTTACTGAGGAATCGCTCATGCAGTGCAGTGCCATGTTCAAGCTCTAGTTTGCTCTGTGTTAATCTGAATTATTTTCTCAGTCTGAACAGTACAGAAATTGAGGTAAAGCTATGTGCTGAAGTTGTCCATGTAATTAGGCATAAATGACTTAAGAAAAATTCTCTTCCTTGATTTTTCCATAAATACTTCAAGACTCTGAATTTAATTCATTGGAAAAATGCCCTTGGAAAAACTGAATGTTTTAACAAAATGTAGATAACTCACCATTAGTTTTAAATAAGCAAATCAGCATGATGTCTTTTTTCATCAAGTATACAGTAAAAACAAAAAAGCTACCCAGGAGCCCTTTTCGGCATACCTTATGTTCTTCTCTCTCCGCTTACCTTCCCACACTGCCACATCCCAGGAAAGGGTGTTTTAAGAGTGCCTGGGAGATTAAAGTTGAATTAGTTCTGGTTAAAGGGCTGTGAGAAGGTATAGCTCCCATCAAGACTGTTGTGTCTACAACCTGATCTACAGAGGCACTAGAAGTACCCTTGCACTGTACTGAACTTTGCAGCTTTCCCATGGGGGAAGAAATGGCGGGGGATGACACAGGGCTGGGTAAACAGGTCCTGCAGGTACGGGGGAGAGGTTGTGTGGTACTGTTGTCAGGGGTGGAGGGGTGGGTGTTGTTTTGGTTGGTTTGTTTCAAGGTTACCAGGTCCTGTGGTCATGTAAGGTTCCTCAGGTAACTACCCAATGCCTCAACTTCAGTCTGGACACAAGCAGAAGTCTGTATCTTTAACTCTTGTGTTTTCATCTAGGTAGCCCTTCTTGTATCATGTAACCTGTAGTGTTCTCCAGCAGGTTCTCTTTTAAGGTGAAGTTTTATTGCATTAATCTAATCTTGAAGTAAGAAAAAATTATGATAATGCAAGCAGCAGCCTCAGTGTATTACAGTAAAGGCCTGCAATGATCATAAAAAGCAAATTCAATTACTGCTATAATGTTCATAGCTGATAGCACCTTGGGAAATAGGAGAGCTGAACGCTGATGACTACTGGGAAACATACTCTTTTAGTTAAAATGTTGGCTGTTATTTCCAGCGTCTCTGACCAGATCATAGGCATATACAGTTGGATGTCATCAGCCTTCTGCAACGCTATCTATAACAGGAAGATACCAATGTGCTACACTGCTCTTTTTTAGG
>NW_009225850.1:2672-37777 GCF_000690835.1 Fulmarus glacialis
AAAGAAGCAATTCTTCACTTACCCATTACAGTCACTCGAGAAAAAAAATACGATGTTTGTACTAAAAATCTCAAGAACCAATTATATTGAAATTCTTTGATGTGTCTGACAATGAAAACATTTCCTTTGACACTAAGCCAAACTGACAGGTAACTTTTTGAACAGAAGCCATAGTAGTGCATCATTCAAAATAATAAGCAGATGGCATAGTGTTCATAGTTTAAAAAGTGAAGAGTTTAAAAAAAAAAAAAAAAAAAAGCCCATGTTCCAATGACCACCTCAGGTTCTTTCATTATTTATGTTAACGCTTACCTGTCCACTCTGTATGCCAGGTTTATCCTATCTGTAGAATTGGATGCTTTATTCCAGTTTGAATGTTTCCTGATGCAGCAGAGAGTTGAAAATATGTCTTGACTTCTGTTTAAATCCCAGGATGAGCTTGATCCATTTAATATAGATAACACATATAGATCGTAACACATTTCTGAGTGCTGTGTGTAATCTTGGAAGAGATAATGTCTAAATTTGTCCACTACTGATGCTAAGTGATTGCTGAAGAGGTGGAAGATACAGGTTTTAAGCACACCTTAGTCTGTAAGGATTCAGATTTGTATCTTCTATACTTAAGGTACTTCAAGCTGTATGACAACTGTGAAGAAGGGTGTAGTAACTCACAGTATTACTCCTGTTAGAACTGGCCATCCCTCAGGTTGGAATAAAGGAGCCAGAAGAAGAGCTATCTTTGTGATTCATCCACTTACGTAAGAGTAGGAAGAGCTGCATTTTCAGTGTCCCTGTGGTTGTGTGTTAATTATGCAGTCATTAAGTTGGGGAGAAAAGAAAATCCTGAGTCAAACAAAAAAGTATTTTCCACCTTTGACCTAAATCTTGTACCTGGCAGTTTTCTTGGTAAGGTACGTATTCCATATACCTTAAGTTACTGTGATAGGATACTGTTACACAGATAGAATGGAGGGGCATAAATTCTGCTTCATAAAATATTAAGCATTTTGTTTTAACTCTCAGTAGTTAGAATCATAGAATGCTTTGGGTTGGAAGGGACCTTTAAAGGTCATCTAGTCCAACTCCCCTGCTATGAGCACGGACATCTTCAACTAGATCAGGTTGCTCAGAGCCTCCTCCAACCTGACGTTGAACACTTGCGGTGATGGGGCATCGACAACTTCTCTGGGCAAGCTGTTGCAGTGTTTCACCACCCTCATGTTAGGGAAGGCATGGGAATCTCTGTGTTGGGCTTCACCTTATTTGAGTACCAAATAGCCATGGTTATGCATGGAAAAGATGTAAATCAATATATAGTTGAATGTGTTAACATCAATGTGCAAGATTGCCGTAGATTAATCACCTATTAGATTATATTTTTCTTTAAGTAGATAATTTCCATGGGTATAGAATGTACATGCTGTTTCTTTATGTACTACTCTGTAGACTTTTCTCCAGAAAAGATAGCATTCTAGCAACGAGAAAACGTGTGTCTGTCTAGAGAGGGTGGTAGTTCTGCTAGGCTCCCAAGAAATCTCTGTGCTTTAAAAACGAAGTTTAGATTGGTTTCATTTCACATTCTTCAGTAGGAGATCAAAATGAATCTCAGGTATGCCAGTTTTATTATAATGTTGCTGAGAAAGGCAGAAAATGGTGAGAAGGAGGAAAAGAAAAGCAATCTGAGAAAGCAAAGAAGAGAAAAAAATTACCAGTAATTAGGGAGAGAAAACTAGGTACTACATTCTAAACATAAAATTTACCTACTTTATCATCTTGTTCATAACAGCACTTAAATTTAAAAGCTGGGGGGAAACAGCTAATTATTCACAGAACATACTTGAATTGTGCATTTTGAAGGTATGTTTTGCCTCTAAGCTCATAAACTTCCCTATGTCTTGTAATTTATGAACACTTGCATTGTTTTTGTGCATTTTACTGTTGGATCATCAATATTCTTCCTAGCTCACGAAAAGAAGCCAAATAATCTTTTGAAATACACCATGAACATTTCCAGTGTTTCTAATCCCATGCACAGTCCAAAAGCTTCAGTTAGTGTGCTAACTACACTTCCCATCTGTACAGTCACAAAATTACTCCTTAGCTATACAACTCTGGGCTTGCATAGGGGAGAATTTCAAATGGCTTTTGGCCTGTCCCTTGCGGAGAACTCATGTACGGAAACGCTGTGTGAGGCAGCCTGTGCCATGCGTTGCAGAAGTGGGAGTAGCAGTGAGTGTGTATTACTGTCACTGCTGCCTAACTCTGTGGAGGCACTGAATTGACCATTGCTAAATATAATATATCTGTCATTGGAGTCCAGCTAACACATGTTCTAGCTTAAAAGACTACAGTGTTAGGATATCTGGAAACTAAGAATATTAAGGGCTCTTAGCCATTATTTCAGACATACCTGTTTTGTTTTTTACCTTCTATCCAATTTGCACTAGATATCTAACCTTAAAACTATCCAGGATAACATTCTGCATTTTAATTGATGCAGTCATCTCGACTACAGTAGTGCCCTCAGCAGCTTTTTTTATTTGCTACATGTTACAAAAATACAATGTTGAAAGACATATTTTTGCTTAAGATACGTAATCAAAAGTATTTTTACTTTTCATCATAGTGAGAAGTGTTTTCCCCTTCACTATAGGATTTGAAAAAAAAAAAAAGGAAACAAAGTTCATGTCAGGGAAATTTGCAAAGTTATTTTGACAACCACAGTGGCAAAGAGCTGACAGTTAAAGAAACTGGTAAGTTCTGTTTTTCAGGTGCACCATCTTTTGGTAAAATACCATAGTATATTGGTTACTGTTGAATATAAATGAAATGCTTTCAGCCTTAACTTTGTAAATAGATTTAAATTAATCATTCTTCTCAATTACTACTAAAACCAAGTAGAGCTTAGAATACAATTGATGCAGTAATTTAACTTTCCTTTTAACATATCTGAAATAAAAATGTATCTGTATATTGACTGAGGGATTGCTAGTGGTGTGTTGCTTATGCTTCTTAATGTTCAGTACACAAAGAGCAGCCATTCTTGCACAAGGAGCTTATATTTAACTGGGCAGAAAACATCTAAATGAATTATAATAAAACTTTGCATTTTTTAAAACCTTCTGGTAATGAGCAAGAAACTTTTGTATTGGCTGGACCTTCTAATAAAATGTAATTAATCAATCTGAAAAATTAGAATCTTATTTTTTACTAGAAATCTTTTTTTCTCACTGAAAAGACTTTATCTATTCCAAGTCTTTATTAAATACAAATTCTTTTTTATGTATTTAATGGTGAAGAGAAGTATCTGGAGTTACAAAGCTGTGAGGAAAGAAAGCGACCAAGCAATAAGAATCCTAAAAGCTGCTGGAGGTGAGACAGAATTGCTCAACAGTGTTGAGCATCCAAAGCAAAGGACAGAGAGCAGTGCTACAGTGGTTGTTGGTTTCCCCACACAAAGACCGTTGTGCTTCTGTGCTATAGTATGCTCAGAAGCTTGCTCTCCGTTTTATCTGTTCATGGGTATTATTTGTGCCCTTTCTCTAAAAGGAAACAGAAGTGTTGAATCTCTTAATAATTTTATGGTCCTTTTTCATGCTAAGAAGCCTAAACCTTGTTTTATTTGTGGATGACTTACTGTTTCCCATTTGTTTCTCCTACCCACAGACTTTCTGCTGAGTGTGGGAGGTCTTTCCTGGAATATAGTAGCCACATACATTGTAGTTATGATATGCCCCAGAGCCCATTTCACAGTTTTCTACTCTTCAGAAGCTATGAAACACTTCATAGTAAAGTACTTCAAGTTGCTTGGATGAAAGCTGTTACAAAAGTAGAGAGAATTATTGCTTAAACACTTGGATTGGATCGATTCAGGATTTCCTCATGTAACAGGAAGCATCCCAAATCTCAAGCCATCTTTGTTGGCATTTGTAGGCTGGTGCATCCCAAGTCCCAATTTGACTGTCGCTGGAACTCAAAGGACAAGTCGTAACAATCAGTAAAACATGACTCTTGGGCTCAAAGCCAAAAGGTGAATGTTTCTGGGTTGTTAGCTGATCTAGGAGATCTGACTCATTTTGAGCTACAGTCACTTCATACAAGATCATATGATCTTACTTAGCTAATACTGTATCTGACGATTATTTAAAATTAGTTTATTGCTTCATTACTGGAATTCTTTGTTTCAAGTTTATAAGCACAAGAAGGGGTGGGATTCGCTTGCCTTATGGTATTCCACTTGAGTCTCCAGAAGGTCATTTTTGTCTCATAGTTCCTGTATCACATCTGCCAGCTCTGTGCAGATGTCTCTTACACCTTTTGGATGTCTGGAGTGGCCACTGCGGACTCTTGAACGGTCAGCTGAATCTCACTGTAAGCATGCAGAAACGTTTTTCTATTACCCACGTTTGCTCTCAGAATAGTCTGAAAAACAGCTTGGGTTCAGGATTTTGACAACAGCTAAATTACTCTGTTGAAGGTAATGCGGTCATTCCCTAGCTTTGGTTTTCAGAACCAAATGTGTTAGTATTTTACGTTCATAAAGTCATTATGTTGGATAGACCACAGAGTACAAGGGCAAGGGGGTAGCCTGAAAAGTTCACTATGGTGTAGAGGCAAAATGGAGTAATCATCCAGATCTAGATACAGTGGTCTGATTAAAAAAATCACTGCAGCTAAATTTGAAGTGTCTAGAAATTACACTTTACACTGCTGGCCAGCTCTCAAATTCTCTTAATTTTTAATTATTCTTCTTAGTTTGAAATGTTTCATGTTTGGTCTCCGATTGTGACTGAAATGTAGGGAAGGGAAACACAACATATTTCCTGTATGTTCAAATTACTTTTGTACAGATCCGGTTCACATGAGTCTAGATATTCCTGTTCACTTAGAACATGAGAAGTTTCTATGTACGTTACAACTTTTCTTGTAACTTAGAGAAAGTGGCCTTAAAAACTTCTATAATAGGCAGCTTTATAGTATGGAGTTTATTGTATCATTCATAAATAAAGATGATTACAGAAATGTTAACATCTCTTATGGTATTGTATTTGTTTAAAAAAAATATTTGAAAGTTTCACAGGCAGTTTTCTTCACCTTTCAGGTGTTTACATAACTTGTCAAACTAAGAAAGAAAGGTTACTACACTTATGTTGATTACAGGTTTTTGGTTTTACAGGTGTGACAGTTGTCTCTGTTTTTAGCACACACATCCCCAAATCAGCCTAAGGAGCAGAGAAATGCAAAAATAAGTTTCCCAGAGAGTATACTCTGCTACCCAGTTTGCGTAATAATACTGTTTTGTTATGTATTAACAAATATTTAGTCTGATCTGACAATATGCTCAAAAAAAAAGAGGTTGTGGCAGGAACTATAAAGAAAACACTACTTGAGGCAAGGCAGGGAAAAAAGTTATCCTGAATTTTTGTAATTCTGTTTTGATTAAAGACGGTCAGCATGAAAGCAGGTATTAAGTAATCCAAATTAGGCAGCCTTCCTTTTTCCCACCCCAGAAAGGTCTGGAAAGTCCCTGTTATTTGGGAAGCTGGCAAACCACTTCTCTGTTAGAGGTGGAGAGGAGGCACTGCTGGACTTAAAGCATTTCTCCATCTCTAGAATTTTTCTACTTGGTTTTAAAAAATTCATGACATAGCCAATCAGATGGCCAATTTTCATGCCAGAAGAAGGTCTTCCCCTTAGCAAGTCAATTAAGTATACATCCATACTTAGTTTTCCTTCCAGGTAGTCTATTTACAGCTATTCATCTGATTTTCATTACTAGAGGCATAATTGATCTTTTGTCCCATTTTGAAGTTCGTATGCACCTGTCTTACGGGTTAGTAGTGAAATCAATTATCCTTCTGGCTATGGATATATCTTGGTACTTCATTAGAAGTTTGTCAGAGTAGGTGGAGTCCTTTGTGTTGGACTGACAACAGGTAATTAGTGGGGGAGTCATAGCAGTGTATGCACAGCTTGCAGGCTGAGGCTTGTACCTGATGGTGCATTGATATGTTCACTGTTTTGCTC
Organism: Fulmarus glacialis; assembly: GCF_000690835.1. Classification (NCBI taxonomy): domain Eukaryota; kingdom Metazoa; phylum Chordata; class Aves; order Procellariiformes; family Procellariidae; genus Fulmarus; species Fulmarus glacialis. The sequence continues at coordinate 8,703 of NW_009225850.1, forward strand.
CAGTAATAGGGCTTTGGGGAGGTCTGGTAACAAAAGACAAAAACCAACCAACCAAACAAAAAAAACCCACAGCTGAGTTAGTTTAGGGAGGAGACTGAAATATAGAGAGTAATTTGAAAAAAATATACTTGGACTTTTCTGTTATCACAAGTACAAAATAGTAGATTAGCAATGTAGTAAGATAAGTGAATATTACAAATGTATTATGTAACTAACATGTCCATTTTGCATGCAGTATTGATGTCGTTCTCCTGTTGTATCTTCATATAATTGATGTGGAGTTTGATGAATTGAGTGAGTTACATTATTTCGTTCTAACTTTGTCCTCACAACAACCAAAAAACTGCAGTCTTTTGGCTGCTTACGGTCAAGAATTCTGTTATGTGTGAAATCATTATTTGTGTCTATTTACAGACTTCACTGTTTAGTGGCCTTTGTGCCCTTCTGGTTGAAAAAGATACCTAAGCACTCCCTAAGCAGTCGGGCGATCACAAGTCATTGTATGTAGATAGTGTGATGTAAACCTTCAAAATTAGTTTGATCTCAGATCATGAAATAAAAAATAAATAATTATTTAATATATTGCAATGTTCCCTCATTTTTAAAAATAAAAATACAAAAAAATGTGCAGAATTCCGTGTGTGAGATTGGATTAGATGATCTCAAGAGGTTCCTTCCAACCTAAACAATTCTGTGACTCTGTTCAATTATGAAAATACATTAAATACCAGATTTTATTGGTGGTGGGGTTTTTTGTGTCTGTAACTTTGGACTTTTTGACAATGTTGTTTGTTAGAAATAGCGGAGGTTTTATATATAAACCTATACAGCACTAGATCCAAATTGTATAGTTTTGTAGCTGTACAGCAGATAATAATATGCTTTAAGCTACATTGTGATCTCATTACCTCTCATTAATTGTCAAATTACCTAAAATTGCTTTTCATATAACCTACTTGTCCTTTTATGTAAATGTTTTAAGTTTGTATGTCAGTGTGTGGACCACAAACGAGTAGAGAAGCGTTTAGAGAAATTTCTCCAGCTTCCGAAATACGAAGTATTTTGCTTCTCTCGAAAAATTATACGATAGAACAAAACTAGGAAGAAAGCATGCACATCCCTTGCAACATTGTCTTTGCAAAGCTAGTCTGTTGGGTCATGCGCAGAAAACAGCCAAGCAGTGAGACTGAGATTGTATTGACAAGAACAAGATGAATGGCCCCCTGGAGACTACCGGGTTTGTATGCTCGTTTCCACCACCTTTTCATCCTTTTGTAGCCCCTTCCACTTCATATGCAGATTAACTCAAACCAAGTCCTCACTAAATACTCTTTTTCACTTTAGTTTTGGAAGGTAGACGGAGGATCTAAATATTTATGAGGCTTTTTTCCTCTGGTTTATGATGCACTCTTGTTGAATGTTGAGGAATTGCGTTAATGAATGCATGCCTGCACACACAGACACAGAAACCAGGCAAAAGGAAAAAAAAACACACAAAGCGTTGTCAGCTCTAATGTCGGCACTTACTGAACAGTTCCCATGAAAAAAAAAGGCAAAGAGATTTAAAATCTGTTGCCAGGAGAAAAATAAATTGTATGGCTGAGCACAAAAGAAAGAACAAAGTTTCATCTTTGCTTTCCTCAGCTGCAAATGTAACTCTTGTTTCAGCTCTGAATAAATTTGAAATAAAACATGTTAATTGAAAAATGAAAGCTTGTCTAAAAAGTCTTAGCTGGATTTGTGTTTCCAGTAATGAAGAAACGGCAAAGCTTCAGTCCTGTACAAGTTTCCTTTAACATCAGTAGTAATAAACATGATACGTAATTTTTTTGTATGATACCAAGGTGCAGTTAAGTATCATTTAATTTGAGTTACAAATCAAATAATTAAATGAAACTGGTTTTGCTATGATTTTGCTAACTTCAGTACATTTATTAGGAGGGTTAGATTTTTATGAGACTGACAGGTTTTCTGGAAACTAAACTGACATTTTTTTTAAATTAAATACATAGAATATACTGAGATTATAGCTAGATACTAGAATATTAATTTATTTTCAGTTCAGAACTGTAACTTAAGGAATATGCTTTTTATAGATGAAAGACTATATTGCATTAAAATACTAGAACTGAAATATGGGTATATTAATTTTTTTAATACTACGTTGTCAAGAAGAGTCATTTCTTCAACCTTTAATCATCTCTACCTTCCTTCTACCCCATTTTATTCTCTGATGCACACATAGCTGTGGCAGGCAGGGCCCTAAGTCATACAAGTGGGACAGTAAATTCTTTCACATTCATGAACCAGAACATGAGATCTTAAAATGTGCTTTTGTGCTATCATTTAAAAACTTACTGAAGCAACTGCAGAATGTTAACTCTTAGCTCTTCAAGTGCAATGGTATTTCACTGTCTAGGCTCTGTTTCTCATATTTATAATATGCCTATCTGAATTTCATAAAACATTGCCCTAATAAATATGTTCATGTTTTTATTGTACTTTGTTTTCAAGGTATTCAATTTCATATGTAATTAAATTCAATAAAGCCATTTACATTTCATTTATTCTAAAGTTATTGTTTATGACCTTCAAATACTGACTTTGCTATTTTCAGTTACTTGGCCTGTGATACCCAAAGGTTAAGTGAAACAAATTTTGCTTAACAGATCCCAAGACACTAAAGTTGTATACAACCTAATAAAAAAAAATTAGTATTTGGCAACTGAAATTGCATCACATTTTAGTCTTTCATCCTTTAACCTGCATCTTCTCCCCGTTTGTTTTTTTTTTCGTATAAATCTACATTGCCATTTGTGACCACAGATAGAATATTAGGTATCGTTGAAGTACTTAAACCCCTTAAACTTAAAAGTGATCAAAAAATCTCAGTTTTGTCTCTTAGCTGGGGAGATTTCAAACTTACCTGGACTTGTCTGGCCTGGGCAAATTGAAGCACTTATGTGGGATCTTGGTGAAACTTATATGTACATCTGTATAATGACTTGCCTCTTTCTTCTGTGGGTGGATTTGCAGGGAGACGAAGAAGGACTTCCTTATATATATACACGTACAGGACACAGTGGATTAATAGGTGACTGAGGAAGATGCATCAAGCTGGTAAATGTTGGAAGAGCAGCAGGGAGATGAGATACTTGAATAAGCTTTGAAGAAGGAAGAATTGGAAGCAAGGGACAGAAAAGCTGGGGAAAAACACTGAAGAGTGGTGTGGTGGTAGAGGCAGATGTAGCGGAAAGCTTTTATATGGCGAACAGTGAGGAAAGACCAAAGTTAAGAGAGTCCTTGGCTTGAGTAAGGGGGGGTTGGCTCCCTTTAAGCTATTAACTTAGAGAGAGGAGGAAAGAAGTGGCACACAAGCCAAGGTCATTCAAAGTACTTTTTTGGGGTAAGAAAGGTGGATGAACTATAGGCCTAAGTCAGGGAGCAGGTATGTCAGAGTACTGTAAAAGGCCTTCATTTATTACACTAGGGAAGTACCCCCCACCCCCCCCCCAAAAAAAAAAAAAAAAAAACAACCAACCCAAAATCCCAAAAGCCAAAGAGGTTGTAGCCCACAGGAGTGCCGTATTAATGGTGAGGAAAGCAATTATCTGTACTTTGCCCAAAAGAAAATGGCACAGGAAAATACAAGAATTTACAAAGATAGCAAGCCTGAGCTAGACATCATACATATGTGCCCATCAGTTGCATCTCAGTCCAGCACACCGACACTAAGGACAAGCCGCCTTCTCCAGACGCAGAAGTTTATCTAGAAACAAGGGATCCGTGTGAGGAGCCAGAAAGTCCTGTCTAGACCAACGGGACTTCTGGCCTGTGTATTAGCTGGCTCACATTCTTTAAATAGAATATAGGACGTAAGCTAGTCACCTAAGCTGAGCACTTATTTTTTTCCTCTGAAACCCATTTGCATCCACAGATTTCTAACCCATTAGAATAAACTCTGCTTCCAGAAGATAAAAATGCACAAATGCAATTGCACAAATAAAACAGTAATGCTTTCAGCGGATTCTTAAAGGCAAGACCACAAACCCACCTAGTGATCTTCTGCCTCGTGAAGTTTTGCTTCAAAAATCACCAAGGGTAGGAGCACATTCTTCACTCTCCTGACTCAGAGAATTCTACTTTAGGTCCCAGTGCAAAATCCTAATTCCTGGAGAAAAAAAGAAAAAAATAGGTCATGGAACTGATTATAAGGACCCAAATCACAGTGCTTTCAGGATTACCAAACAGGTTAAGCTTTACAACAGTAGAAACTCCCCTTCAGTTGTTTGCTAGGTGAAGAACTCACTTCACATTTTTTACTATTTTCCATTGTCTGAAGAGTTTTGATCAAATTCAGAAGTCACAAGATATGTAAGGATTAAAAAAACCAAGAAAACACACACAAAACGCACACACCACTGGAAATTGCAGGTAAGTTCTCTCAACACTCATCTTTTGTGGTGAACACTACAAATGAGCAATCTTCCTTTTTCTTAAGGCTGATTCTGAAGCATTGTCACATTTTATCTGAAGGCAGTGGGGTGCAGTCATGTGTTTTCAAGAAAGTACTTTCTTGAGTCCGCTTAATCTTTAGACTGGGATTTTTCCAAATGGATTCCTGCATAAATTTACCTTTTTTTTTTCTTCCCAAAAGAAATCTCCTCAGCTGAATCACAGCACTCTAAAGGGAATTTGCCACTGCCTACGCTATGAGAAGTCTAGCTGTTTCTCTGCTAGCGTAACGAGTCATCTCACAGATGGAAGGTGCATCTCCATGGATGGCACTGAACTGAAAGTAAATCTGAAAGGCAATTCATTTTTTTTGTGAGTTTGATGTACATGCTTACAGTATTTCTCTTCGGTGCCTAAACAATTGATTTAGGTGTATAACAGGAAAATTGTCTGTCTCGTTCTGTACTCACAGATGCCTCAATTTCTGCTGATAGGTAGACCTAGAGCTCCTAACAGACAGAAAGCCTACGAAGTGCTGAAGCCACAATTACCAAAGTGCTTAGAGGTCTAGCATAAGATGTCCTAAGACAAATTTTGCAAAAGACATTCTCCCCTAACATTAAAAAAAAAAAAAAAAAAGGGTGAGTTTGTTCATCATCTCTGAGAATACCAACATAGCAGGTCTACAAATTTTCTCAAGTTATTATGGGTGATGCATGCTTTTTTCTTATCTTCTCATACGTAAGCAATGTTCAGATTCATAGGTCAGATTCATGAGCATAGTTCTGTTAGGACTCCCTGCAGATCTAGTTTCCAGAAATATCCTTCAGACACCTAACCTTCATGAATTAATTGATGAAGAAACCTGAGCCTACGTCTAGACACAAAGATGTATTCACTTAGGTACAGAACTCCTCTAAGGGTTGAGTGTTGTAACAGCAAGGCTGCGAGATGCTGGTGGAGCAAAACAGAACATCATTCCTCCCTCTTACACAAATCAACTCTAGATTTCTTCACAAATCATCAAGAGGTTAGCAGTTGTTCTCCCAGGCAAGCTGCTTCCAATATCAACAGTGGCCACTTAGGAAGAAGAAAAGTGGATTTGGGAGAGTTTTCCTCTCCAAGCACAGTATTTTTCTTACCCTGCTTTATCCCATTTGAATTTCTCCACATAAAGGGAGAAGGGCAGAAGAACAGACTTCTGTGTGATAACTGTTTTCTCACCTGTTATTTTTGCCAGCAGAATCTGCACACTTTATAAATACAAAGTGATTATTTGAAAGGCAAAAGATACAGGCAAAACTTGCAGACTTATTTGAAAAATACAGAATAAACTAATATAGAGCCTGTACTGTTATTTCAAAAGTACATGTTCCCTATATCAGAACATGATAATTGGCGCCATTCCATTTCTGCCATTTTTTAAGCAATAACCATTGCTAATTTGTTTGTCCAGGATTTTCTTCAGCAAAGTGTGAGAATTTTTGTTTTAAGAACTGTTGACTATCAGGAATTAGATCAGTGAAGGAAGCTTACAGAAACCTCAAGCATCGTTCCTTCCTAAAGATCATTTTGTGTTCCTAAACTGTGTGAACTGAATTTGTTCACACAAGTGTAATTCCACCAAATGCCAATGCTCATACGTTGAGTACTAATTACATGATCTAATTTTGGACCATTCTAAAAGTTTATTTCTGAATCAGTTATCTTTTGCTTTCTTTAATTTGTCATCTTGGTTTCCACAAAAAAAAAAAACCCCACACATCGTCAAATTTGGAAATAAATTGATTAACTTTTTGTGATATTTGTCTGAGGAAAATAAAAGGGTTTGTTTTGTTCTTTAAACACTGCCTTAGTCATTTTACCAGGGTGACTTTTAAGAATAATGTCATATAAATGAGGGTAATGATCTAGAAAGGCACTGGAATGAGACAAAAGGAATCTGGATTTAATGTCAGCTTTTGATACAGATTTTCTGGCTGCATCTCTTCTAAAAAGTTAAACAAACAGGACCAGGACCCAACTGTGACTGTAAGGCCGGGCACCCTGGGCTGGCCGTGTTCACACTGTTAAGATTTCATCCAACACAGTGTGGTCACCTATCAAACTGTGCCCAGGAGGTCTTTGGGAAAGTGCTAGCTGGCCTTGGGGCAAAACTGTCCCCAGGGATGCTCTGACTCTCGAACAGCTCCGACACCTGGACGCACTCCCTGGCACTGCTTGATTTCTTACCGCAGACGTAATCCCCGTGTGACTTTGAGCAGAGCATGGGATTGTTCTATTGTTAAGTGGCCCCATTAGTGGGGAATAACTATTTATCCTTTCTTCCTCTTCTTATCTGCTACGTCTATTTGGATTATGGTAACACTGGCAAAAGTCCTCTCTTTCTGTTATGTGTAAACCATCTATTACAGTAAGGTCATAGCTTTAATTTAAAGTTATTACACAGTATACTAATTAGAGTAGCAACAGAAAGATTGCCAAAAAATTAGAAGAGCCTGATAAACGGAAATCTTTGGTTCCCCGCACAAATATATATGTATTTCTATAAATGTGAATGTGTAAATATGTTAATACATAGTAGTATGTGTACATATATACACATACTAAGTAGTGTGTATATATATATTTAAATATACCGTGCAAAAGAGTTCTGCATTACTACATTCCTCTGCCAGCAGAATTAAGATAACAATCTATACACAGCTATTTGACAGAAATGTTATAGTTAGATAAACTTATTCTTGCATCATGAATGACTCTTCTAAAAACCTAGACACATTTCCACATAGGCATATGCGACATTTCACTCAAACCTGACAGTGTTTCACAGAGGAAATAGTAATAGCTAGTCTCTTTCTGTTAATCTTTTAAATTATCTTTTAAGATCAAGTTACATACCATATCATTTAAATTATAGCATGGAAAAAACTATTTATGAAGGATGAAGTTAACCACAGAGATGAGGGATGGCACAAGAAAAGTAGAACCCAAGCACAGGACAGGTGTTTTAATGGCTACATACTTGAGACTAAATTTCTTTCTAACAGTGGTAGCTGTACTTGAAACAAGAAAGGTAGTAAAGAAAACAGCAAAGGACAACAGTAACTGCACAAAGAGGGACCTTGCACAACAATAAAAACAAAAAAAGCAAGCTTGTAAATTGGAAACTTTAAACCAGGAATTCAGAAACCTATAAATCTTTTTTCTTTTCTTCCAGTAATCAGAGTTCCAAGTAAAATTGGGTGAAATAGCCAAAAGCAAAATAGCTGTCTAATCACACTTCAAAACAGCAATCTACAAATACTCCGAACTTGCTCTGGGTTTACCAGCACATGGAAGCTCCATCGAGAATGTGTATTTAGTACCAGCCAACATTTCCAGGGTCAAATGTATTGAATAAATACCACAGTGTGTGTCAGAACTTCCTCAAGCGATGGTAATGATGTGACTTTGCAAACTGATACAGCACATCCTCCCTTAGTCCAGGGAAAGGAAAAAAAAAAAAAGTAATGGAGACAAGCACTTATTAAGGCCCTTCAGACCTGATTAAAGTCAAATTGCAGGAAATGTTTACTTTAATATAATATATGCACAGCAACACAACCTTAATTAGACACACACATCTCTCAGGATATCAATAAATGTTTCCTTTTTGATAACTCTGATTTAACAGACTGCAATAACAGGGGAATGTTTCTGAAACATCATTTAAGGAAGTGGGAGAAATAAACAAACTCGAATACTTAAACCTCAACACCAGTTAGCAGACCATTCTTTTCAAAAAAAACCTGAATTTCAAATTTATTTAGCTTCAGCCAAACACAATAAAGGCTTTGGTTTTAGAATATCTCATTTTGAAACTTGAGAAACAGCTTCTGGGCGTCGGTATCTTCATACACAGAAGGCCACGTAAGCAGCAAAACGCGTCCGATGCTTTAGGCCTTAGCAGCAAATTAGGAAATAAATTTGAAGACAGGGCTCCCCATCTGAAGGTTTTTTGTCTGTTTCTTCTTCCTTTGCCTGAAGCAGAAATTGAGAGGTCAGAAATGGGATCTCTTGTGCTGCGTGTAACAGCAGGGTGTTCAGCTTAACCATGCGAGTTCTCAGCTGGGTTAGCACCTTACGAACCCTTGAAGCAAGCGATATATGGCATGCGCTTTTAGCAATTCCAAGCAAGGTCTTCTGCTTTCATTCACAGAAGTACTTGCGCTCCCTTTTTGGCCATTTACACCACAGAAAAGCTTTTGCAGTTTGCTTAAAACTGCCATGAACGAAGCTCCAATATCTCTTCTCATACAGGTTTCTGCTCCAGTTGAGACATGGAGCTTTTGATTTGTGTTGAACAGTGGGCTGCTGGTTGTATTTCAGAGCTGATGACAGAAGGAAAAACTGTCACAAACAAAGATCTGCTACTGCTAGAAGAAATGAGGACCCAACGTGTCTGTGAGCACAGGAGAAGGGAGGTTTTGTGTCTGGAGCCAGTAATGGGTGTGAAATACTGATCTGATCCTTAAACCTCACATCATGCCATAGCTGTTCCGTGAACAAGCCCAGGGCCGCAGGACAAGTACATCTGTTTACTCTGAGATGATGTTCTTGCCAGCAAGGAAGAGTAGAATGAGAAGTCCTGAACGCAACCTGTGAAAACGCTTACCTGGATCTGTACCAATATCGTTTGATTTTCTCAAAATGGTTTCCTAAGTGTTGGTGGGCTCTGCTTTTTCCTGTATGAAAGTGAACGGCCTCAGTTATTCTGCTGTTATGGGATGTGAAGCAAACAATTACGTTTGTTCAGGTTCTTGTAATTCAGAAGTAAGAATATTTGAGCCTAAAGTCAATAGTGGATTTACACTGCAGTCAGTTCATAAAACCAGGTAACACTGTTTTTTAAACTAGTGGGAAGATTCAAGCCCACCTGACATCAGTGGATATTTTGGTTCACTGATGCCAGGATTTCATCTCTAATTTTCCAGAACAATGATTAAAATTACAATATCCTTTTGAATGGGGCTTTTCTTAAAAAAAAAGAAAAAAAAAAAATCTTTTTAATGCCAAAGACAGTATTTGAAAGGTTTTAAAATTGTCTCATATAAATGGTGGTTGACCTGTACAATAAAAATGACAGACATTTCATCTGTATTGTTGTTTCTGTTACATCAGATATTTAAACACGCTGAAATAAAAGACCACAGAATAAACAGCAATAGAAAACATAGAACGTAAAACACCAGAAACTTCGCAATATCATTAACTGCAAATAAACTGAGTCTCAAACTCAGCATTTTGTATTTCTTCATGATATGACTAGCTTTTTAGAAAGACATAAAATCAAAAACACAAAACACTTCTTTAAAAGTGTACATATATGCAGATGCGAGCTGGGACACTCAAACTTATTATGAAAGAAGTGAATTGAAATTTTTGTGTGTCACTACATTACTCGCTATACCACATTGAGGAAAAACTGCATTTTAGCAATGGTTTTGCTACATTAAAATCAATGGAACTGTCCAGGCTCTCAACGTACACTCAGTGGAAGAGGATGGATACTGCACAATGTCCTACTAGGTAACCTCTTTTAAATAATTTGGATGTGGTGCTGGGCTATGTGCGTATTTCCTTTCAGTCCACTAGAACACAGAAGCGGCCAATGGTTAAAATAAGGCCTTTGCCGAAGCGGGGTGGGGGAAGAAAAGGGCTGCAACTTGGGTGCTTCTCACTCCTGGTCTCTACCCTTCAAAAATACTAGGGGAAAAACTGTTGCTTGGCAGTTTGATTACGCAAAGGTAAATAAAAAAATAACATCAAGAGAGGACATTCCCCAGGATCCGAACGTAGAGAGGTTTCTTCTTCTTCCCCCCCTCGCCACCACCCCCAACCTGGTCAGGTCTTCCAAAATTTAAAAACCACTGAGATGACTTTACCACTTCTCAGAGAAAGCCTCAGTCTCAGCAGATGGGAAGTAGGCCTTTTTTCCTTGCTGCCAGAAAAACACAATTATTCATCAGGAGCTGTGGCGCGTGTAAGGAAAAGGAGAGTGAATTGCAGGCAGCAGACAAACTAAGGCTGTGGGTGCCAGATCACCTGCAGAAGAAAGCATTCTCTGAAACAAGGAGGCAAACGTTCACCAGTGCGTACAGGAGTCAGGAGTTACAGACAGAAGGAAAAGATTTAACATACAGTTTTAAGTGCATCCCAGCCTCGACAGCAGCAGAAACATAGCATGGAAGTACAGAAATATAAAGAACTGGAGCAAATAACAGAATTAATCCAAGAGGAATTCCGAGGGTGGTGGTGAAGGACACTCATCGTAAACGGGAGAGAGCGGCTGCAGTAAGCACACCATAAACAGAGTGCCAGGGGCATGACAGCATGTGCTGTGGAAAAGAAAGTTTGTAACTACAGACATTTTAAGAATGCATTCATTCATTGAAAACAGCACAAAGCTCCCGATGTCCAGAGGGCCGGGGAACTGTTCCTCCCTGAAAAGTTAACCCACTTTTTCTTTAAAAGTTACTTTTTTTGGTGTTGGACCACACACTGGTACGCATCACTGAAACTTTCTCCCTGTTTTGCCTCTGTTGTGCCAAGTATAAAGGGCCTGTAACTTTCAGCTGAATGTTTTTACCTGTGCTTCCATTACTAGCAACTCCATAAGTAAACTCTATGAGATTGCGTACTGCCTATAGATTAGGATATACCATTAAAAGCAATGGTAGCCCTCTATCCTCTGCTACTACTTTGGTTATTACATTGCATAGATAATGTACTAGATCTAGTGTTCCTTCCTTTTCTAACTCTTCTGTTCCTTCTTCTGTCCCCACAATACACATCTCATGTCTTCAAGTTCCCTTTTTCCCATTACCCTAATCTTCCACTACCATGCTTACCTCCAGAACAGATATACCTCATCCTTAGCTTTCTTTTGCTTTATTTCACTACTTCTTCTTCACAGCTCAACTTCTCACCTTCCTTCTGCCTCTGGGCTCCAGGTGATCCCTATAAAGCTTCCTAGATGGCTACATCCTCCTTATACCTTTCACCTGCTACTCCAGCTTCAGACATGTAATTCAAACAATCAAATCTACTCAGTTTGTTGTTCTGCTACGTCTCTTTTCATCTATCTCACAACTCCTCACTTTCCAAGCTTCCTGCATAATTTCTTTCCTGCCTAATTATCCAGGCATCTCCCGTGGTACCACTCTCCCTGAGCTGTGCTGCTCCGGCCAGCTTCCCCATGCCACATGTCCCCTTGCCCCACAGTAATATCCACCCTTTTCTCATGGCCGATACTCTTGAAATGTATATTTTGACACGACCAATGTCGTAGTATTTCCACTGTCACTACAGCTCTACATTTTCCTGTGTTGTGCGGACACACAAAGGTTTCAATTAGCGTGTAAGCCTGTCAGGGCAAGGATCTTTCTTGCCTGAACTATAAAGGACCTTTTAAGCACATAACAACAAATGCAGAGATTTTGGCACCATCTTATTTCCAGAGGCCTTATTTTGTGGAAAGTAGAGCTCAGTGCTTCCTCTCCTCCCCCGTCTTCTCTTTGCTATTCCTCCGCTCCATTCGGATCTCCTGGCACAAACATGATTTCACCAGAGTTGTTCTGCAGTTCTGTAAAATTGCATCAGACCCAACGAAATGTAGAGGTTTCTGGGGTGACTGTTACTGCCTGTTATGATAATACAGCCTGCTGGCTGCTGTGTCCTAGCACACGGAGAATTTAAGTTCACGTCTTATTCCAGCTACCTCTACTAAAGAGGGCTTAAGTAAGGAGCACAAATGAAGAGAGACATACACCTCATGTTATTCTCCCACAAACCCTTTGTCTTTCCTACAGTTAAAATTACACTTCACTGTCTTCACTCATACTTCGGGTGTTTCTCAACTAAATCTTGTTACAGAAGTACCGTGTCTATGTATCACAGACCAGAAGAACAATTAATCTGAGTTATGTCAGTCACATTATGAAATGGCACCTTAACTCTCTGCCTGTTGTTCCACTATTCAGTAAAGTCTGTATCTTGCTCTACTGAATACCGAGAGAAGCGTTTCAGTGCAACATCTGCGTAGGCAAGAATTAGAGGTGTAGTTTGTATAATCAGATTACGTAGCATTGTAAAATGGAGGCATAATTTAAATAGCTTACAAAAATTCTTTCAAGGCGTACATTACACTTAAAGGATCAATTTTTTCTGCCAATATTTCTGCAAAAAGTTGAACTACTGATTATTGCAGCCTCCTCTGTGCATCAAATGGAAACCTGATCCCATATTCAGTTTCTCTGTTTTTCCAGTAGCATTGCTCAAATATCCCTTTAAATATTCCTCCCAAACACATACATATTACTCCGTAAGAACAGATGGAGTTTATGCACAACTGGCTTTTTTTCTATAACCAATCGAAATGAGCAGCCAGACAAGACAGAAATTTGCTGAAATTCTGAATTCTTTCTGCAGGTTTAAAGATTTTATAAGTTATCATTCATTGATTATGCAACGTCCATGGTCACAAGCATCTGTTGGTTGCATATGGGAGTTTAAACAAACTCCCTTTTTTATGCTACTGCACAAAATAAGACACAAGCGCGTAACTTGCTCGAAAAGAGGAGCACCACAGCAGCTTTGTTTGCAGGATGAGCTCCCTGCCCCCTCTGAACTGGGGCAGAAATAATCAGTGAGAGAGGATGTACTGTATTATGCACCCCGAGTGCTCAGGGACAGACACGATAAAGTCAAATTTTCCCAGCTGGGCAGAAACAAGGGGAGCTGTGGCTGAGATTGAGCTCCAGCAACTTACAGGAAGATTATGAACAGTTCGTAATACGCAGAAGTCTTTCTGGCAACTATTTCATATGTGTGTGCAGATAATCTATCCATTTGGAAAAACTGCAGACCAGGTATATTTAAGGCTCCTGAAACTCATCAGAAAACATGCTTATACATTGCAGAGCTTCATTATCAGAACTCTAACCTTCAGATTTCTGCCTCCAACATCAGCTGTTTGTTTCAGTCCATCCAGCTCTACGAACACTGGAAAAGATGAATAAATCCTATTTTATACTCTATCCTGACTATTAAAAATTCAAACCCAACCATTACAAATGCAACACTTACTTAATAGCATGCTTTGTTAAGTAGCACTGTTCAGTCCTTCCGAATATGCCAGAAACCCAAGAAAACAACTAAAAAAAATTTAGGAAAATTACTCTGACTCATTCGGTTTGTTTCCTTTTTTCTATCATGATGAAACACTGAGCTGTAGGAATGGAGGCTTCCAGGGAGCACTTGGGAATTCATGTCACTGCTGACCCTGTTAAACATATCACCATGCTGTGCTATTTTTTTTTCCCAGACTCAGAATTACCAGTTTTTTAGGTTGCTCTTCCTAAAGGTGGAAGAGGGGAACATACTAAAGAAATAATAGCAAAGTCAAGAAAATATCTATTAATGAAAAAAAGAAAAAAAAAAAACAACTCCCACAACCCCAAACAGCAATGAAAGACAGCAAGGAATTCAAATCAGAAAAGAAGTTGGGTTGACTTGTCTTGACTTTTCCTGGATTTTCTATACCAAGTTGAGATCAAGTTCCTTCAGTTCAAAACTCAGCACATTTTCCCTTCCTATTCCACTTTCTCTCACACATTGCCTCCTTCAGATCTCTTCTCCTTGCTACCCTTGTTGTCTGGCTTTGAACTTTCTTTCCAAGTATCATATCTTTATTTTTAAAAAGCTTTTCTTTTATGAATCTCAAGCCATCTAGTCAACTAACACAATAAAGTTAAATTCACATAGACTGGGCTTTAACCAGTACTTAACTCAAAGTTCACTATTTCTGTTTCAGACCTGAAATCCAAAAACATTTTTCCAAAAATATCAGTCAGTCTAGTAAAAGAGATTTATTTCCTCTCCCTTGAAAAGAGCTATTCTTTTGTGAACACTACCACCAGTGTGCTCTTGGACCCGGCTTTTGTATGTTGCTGTCCTGTGCTGTATATTGTATTTCTCTGACTTACATCGTAAATTACTCAAAACCAATGCCTTGCCTATGATAAGAATTTTATGAAGGATGCTCTAATACTGTAGATCAGTTTTGTCATTGCTTTGCTGATGTTCAGTACAGCATTTTGCTTACTCATTGTATATTAGTGGCTTGTTTAGGACAAACCTGATCTGAAAACCACGTTCTTCAAAGTTCGTATCTAGATTTTAGAAAAACCCCAAAGTTCAAGGCAAACTCCAAAGCCTGGGTGTAGGTTTGTATTCTCACCCCTCCTCTAACACACTGTAGCTCCTGCAGTGCAGTATGCTAGGATTAATGGCTTAGTTTCTAGCCAATTTATTTTCTAATTTCATCTGGCTTTGTTTTGTACTTTCACAATCCTGTGTCTCTGTTGACGCTGCAAGATAGGAGTAAGTCACATACAGAATGTCATGTTTAGATGCCGCAACATATTGCAGAATACAGACAGAAATAGAAAATGCCAAAGCATGTGCAAAAGTCATCTCATAACTTTGCCAAGGCATTCTGGGTTTTTCTTAGGCTGGGTAGTATTTTATTCAAACTCTTGCGGAATACGCATCAATATTTTTTGTTTTACATAATGACCATGGTCTGCTTAAAATCATGTTCCTCCTTCAATATAAACAAACCACAGCCTCTATACCGCCTATATTTAATCCACTGTAGTAAGTAAGGGGTGGGGGGAAGAGATATTGCAGAAAAATTGCCTAGCTTCTGTTTCTTGACTTCCAAGAACTGTTGGTCTTTTACAAACCAAAGGGGAAAAAAAGTCTTTGTATCTAGAATCTGCTGGGTGCTAATTTGACATGGCAATGAGATGAAAGTTGGATTCATGCTAGTTTCAACATCAGAGGATTGGAATGCAGCCTACTTAGCATAGAAGTCAAACAATTCACTGGCAATAGATTGCTTTCCACTTCTAGATCTGCTAAATAAATAGAAAACTAATTAACAGTGTAGTATGGCAGATGTAGCAGGCTTGAATTTCATTAGAGCACTGGCTAAGAACTGAAAGAGTCGAGAAGTTGTTATACGTCCTAGTGTCTAATGAATCTTTCATACTGTCTCTTCCGTGGGACAGACAAGATACTATTTATGTGCCCTCTGCGTAAGAATTTCCTGATACATTTCCACTTAAAATAAGATTGAAAGTGTAAGCCCTTGAAATTACTGCAAGTATTCTTTTCATTTTCTATAAAATTACTTTGGTTCCAAAACAGCAGGGTTGTGTATCTTTGCTTTGTGCATTTCTGTTCAGCTACTTAAAGCTTTTTTAAATATGTTTTTCACACAGGGCCATTTTTATATTTCATTATCTATATTTCTTTCTCCCTGATGAAAAGTGATAATAGGTTGTATTTCCTGTAGTAGTTAAGAACAGGGATGACACAAAGGAATATCTATACTCAAATTCCGAAAGGAAAAAAGAGTTTTTTAAGGCATTTATTTTTAGACTTTTTCCTCCTAAACACTCATTAAACTGAACTTCCTATATCCAGAATTTCATAACCAGATTTGGCAGTATTAATTAACAATAAAAGTAGTGTTTTGCCCCATAAGAAGCAATAAGATAATTATGTTACTTAGGAAATGGTAGTCATATGATTTTGCTTTCAGTACATAACGAATAACATTAAGTTCTGTGCAACAAAAAGGTTTTACAAACCAAACCAAGCCATAGGACCTGTCTGAAATTCTTCCAGGAAAGCCTGATTGAAGCCCTGTAGCAACTACCTGATTTTACTAACTCTTATGGGTATGTATATATGCTTGCAAACACATACTCGTTTAATCAAGTAGTACATAAATTTCTAAACTGTATGCTCCCAGGAGGTAGTTTTGGCTGGCATGCAGGAAATACCAGGACCATTTCTGTATTTTAATATTTGGACCTTGGAACATTTTTGTCACGCTCCACATAGCTTCATTCCTAAGCAAAAAAGAATTAAGTGTCTTTCAAGTGGCCATTATAAAGCTAAGTGCTGTACATAAATATGCATGAGAGGTCATTATTGCCAAAAGATGATGCTTAAAAGGTTCAAGTGTCTCTTACTAAGATTTTCCTACTTGCTCTGTGGCAGTAGAGCGAGTACTTCAAAGGTGTAGTTGCATCTCCAGAAACAGATTTCTGTTTTTTGGCTTTTATCTCTTCTGTTTTCTTGTGGGATCTCCCAATGATCAAACATAAGCTCGCAGGTATCCCCAACAGTGGGCTGCTAAGACTGTATGCTGGAAACCATCCTTGTAAGTAGCTGTACTGCCTTAGGGATTATCCGCACCAGGGGCCTAGCCGGGATCCCTGTCAGTCCCTGAGAAACAGCAATCACCGCTAGAAGACCAGCAGATCAGCCGCGCTCCACAGCCTTTGCGTTCAGTCTCAGCAGAAGCCAACTTCAGAGTCAAGTAAATGTCTGGGATCCTCCTTTCCACAACACCCCGCTGCCAGCCTGCTGCCCCTTGCGGTCCCTGGTCAGACACGTCTGAGAAACAGCCGTCCTGCTCTCGGCTGCTCCGGCGGCAGCAGCAGCATGGCTGGCTTATTCGCCGTCGGCTTTCCAAGAACAATGGGAAAGTGCAATGCAGTGAGCAAGGCGCTGAAATGGAAAGAGCAATCGTGGGTGTGATAGCAGGGCTGAGGAATGCAAACGTACACTCCCGGTAACTTTGGATTTCAGTCTATTCTTTGACAAAGGCAAGACCCGGGAAAGACAGTGCAATCAGTATATTTAGACACACGTCTATAGCCTGCTGGGTTTTTTCCAGCAGTGCTAAGCAGTTACATCTCCCAGAGATTACTGTGGGAGCTGCATACAGTCAGCGGCTCTCTCCAAATCTTGGGGTAGCATCCTATCAAAGCCTATTTTCAGCAGTTTTGTTGTGCACAGGATACCTACAGTGTCAGCAGCTGCACTTGTCAGATACCACATTTACTGTGTCTTTCCCCCGCCCTTTTTTTTCCCCCACAGTTCCTCCAGTGGGGATTTTGGCGCTCTCACATGCATATTAGCTTGGTATGATGTCATTCCTCCAACTGCACAAACCTTTCCAAAATGCTTGTCAAACCTAGGACTGTTGTGGGTGGGGTTTCTTTCTTTTTTTTTTTTCCCTCTTTCTGAAAACATGTGGGTAGAAGTATGAAATACGTATTCCCAGTCTTTACTCAGATGCAATAGGAAAGCTCGCTCTCTCCTCAACACAGGGTAGCTTGGAGAAGGTGACTACAGGGTCCCTGGCTGATGTTGCTCCTTTTCTGCCAAATTAGTTAGTCACATCCTCTGTTACAGATGGCTGACTTGTACATAACCCTGAGGAGAAAATAGGTCCTTCACTCCTGATCATAAAGCTAATTTAGTCCTGTGCCTCCCCCCGCAAATCCCAGTTCCTACCATACAACATGATTAAAATGAAAACCTGTAATTATTTTTATGTTTCATTTTTTTGCTTATGATTTCAATCGCTTTTAGGACATGGTCTGTATCCCCTCAGTACATCTAATTCCAGAGCCATGGTTCAACTTGGGAGTATATTGGTTCTTACTCTCTGGTTAATGCATCCATTTCTTGAGTTATTGTCTTTGCATTGATCTCTATCGATTCAGTTAAAGACATGTTATCCCCATTTCCATTTCTGTGAGGGAGATGTGCTTGCATTACGGGACCTTTAATGGCAGGGTTATCTCTCATGTCAGTGTCATAGCCTTCATCTGCAATGCATTTTACTGATTATTTTTTATGAGTAATCCTCAGCACAGAGGCTGCTCAAGAGATGGAACAATCTACGTGTCTGATACTGTTCGTATTTTGCACTTAGCTAATGAACACACCCATGCAACAAGGGTCACTGCTGGCTTGGACCTATTCTTCAGTTGTAAGGAAGGATGTCGTCAAACCAGTAAATCTATCCAGGGCACAGAAGGAACAATACCCAAAAGCATGCATGTTAATCCAGCAAAATTAAAGCTGCAGTAAGGATTTGATAACATCATCTGAGAACAGCAAGGAAAAGAGCAGAGGAGCATCTGGCAGAAACTTCCTTGCTCTTTTATAGCCAGATGTTAAGCGAGACTAGTGGAGGTTGTATGCTCAGACAAGAAGCTGTTTGGAAACAAGGGAAATGACATAGCCATCAGGAGCTTCACTTCCTCCGCACAAAGGCAGCCTGGTTTCCGAAAAAAAACTTTTGCTAATGAAAATGTTGCAAATGCAGCAAAAGTAACAATAGATTTTTTTTGCTAGCTCAGCAAAAGAAAAGAAAAAAAAAAAAAGGATTGGTTTTTCCTCCCTCTTCAGCTAGAATCACCTACATTTGTGCACTAGGACTGCGGTGTTTGCTTGGCAGGCTACGGGCTACCTGTTAGAGCAGAGGACAAACCTCAGCAAGCCAGTAGTGGAGGCTCCGTGACCGAACTGAGCTCGGGACAGCCTGGGAGCTCGTGTCTGAACACTTACTGCATTTTAGGGAAACGAAATTCTGACTCCCGAAAATAAAAAAGGAGAAACGAATCTGACCAGCTTTACATCCATTTAGTTTTCTGCTGGTCCGTGGCATGTTTCAAACACCAGCTCAGCTGCCTTTTAAAAACAAAATAGGAGCTGGGGCTAACGATGTCTCAGCAGGCTGGGTTTGCCTGATAAATACCAGTTAGATGCATCAGCCTCTGAGAGCCTCGAAGTCGAACGTAAGCTCTGGAATTTTAAGCTTCCTCTTTCCACGCCACCTTCCAGCCCACCCCCACCCCCCTGACAAACTATTAATTTTAAAACAATATGTCCCTAATCCTATCACCATTCTGTATGGTCACCAAATCACCAGACGAGACAGATCCTCAAGGGAAAACTCATGTCCCTGCATTGTCAGTAATGAAAGGAATTATTTCATGCTTCATAATGCCCTTGAGGGGGAGTCATACCAATTACCATAACTGAGTTTTTCTTATTACGTGATTGAAATTAATGAAAGGAGGGAAAAAAAAAGGGGGAAAAAAAGGAAGATGGTATAGAGTGGTGTTTTGTAATGCATTTTGATCAATAAGTTGAGGATGCATGACTATATTAGCAAATCCCAGCCCCTCAGAGATAAAAATCTGCTTCTGTACTGAGGAAGGCGGGCTCTTTTTGTCCATGTAAGTCCATCAAGACTGAACCCTATTTCAAAATAAGGTTTGTGTAATATTTAAGTGTAGGACAGGCCTTGTGTTTACACGTGACATGTTACTGCCTGAGTTCACTAAGGGTAAAGTCTCCTCGAAGACAAGTCCACATCTGCTGATGGAAATAGAAGGTCTTGACTGTAAATGTCTGGATTGCACGGAAGAGTTTAACGCTCAAGAAAGCTTTGCAGCCATAACAATGCAGCTCTAGCATCCCTTCATTTCTCCCTATCTACACACAAAAAATGCAAAAATAATTGCTTTGAAAATAGGTAAATGCCAGCAGCAGTTAGATTAGAAGTTAGGATCCCCTATTGGGCTTGTCACAGTTGGGAGTTAATAAAGGTTTTGACATCTCTTTTTGTGCTAAATTCAAGAAAACATGCATGAGGATGCAGCTGGCATCTCATGGTTTCCCTTGCACCTTGGTCTACAAGTCATTTACAATAACAGGTCAACAATATCAATTTGAAATACTAGAGACATTGAAACAGTAAAGTTCATTCATTAAGTGAAGAATCTATTCACAGCAGCTCGCTGTAAGCATCTAACCAGTGCCCAACTGGGATCACCAGCCTGCCTCCATAGACACCAAAGCATTCAGTGATCAGGGCCCCAGGGCATCAGCTGCAGAAAGCGTCATCTTGGTACCTTTTTGTACCAAGATCATGGGTCCTGAAGACGATTCTTGAGAAACTCCTCTGTTAGCTGCTCTCCATTTACCTCCCTTCTCAAATACCTGTTGTCATTTCCCCACTAGCCAAATCTTCTTCTGTCTCACAGTTCCTCTTTTAATCTTCAGGTCCTTCAGCTTCACCAGTCATCTACATTTTCTAAGCAGGAGTCCTTTATCTAGGACATAATTCAACTTAATCAAAGACAGACATCAGTCTATCTGGCATAATCTACTGCAGTAAGCTCAAATGTAGCATTTTCTTCCAATTTCTCTTTACCTCCTGAATCTGAATATTCTTCCTTTCAAAAATTATGCTAGAGGTCTACGTACAGTTAAGGTTGCCCATTTTCCCTTACTTACCTCCCTTCAGCCTCCTTCCTTCTGCAGATGAATGCTGGAACCCAAAACTTCAACGTTCCATGACTTTTCATGTCATGCTGAAATACGAACAGAGGGGCACCTGGGCCACACAGACCAGTCTCACTGGGCCATCGGCTCCCTCACCTCTTGTCCTGTCTGTGGACCAATTACAATACATACAAATTAGAATAGCTTTCCTCAGGAGGAATCCGAAAAGCCTAATCCGAGAAGGTGTTAGACAGGGGAGCTACGGGCTGAAACACCTTCAGGAAGGGAGAGTGAGCTTTGAACTCGATTTCCCCACATCCCAGTCGCATGCTCTAATTACCGTCATAACAGGAGGTTGCGAGAAGTCAGCCGAAAGGAGCACCTGCGACCCAGCTCCAGCCAGGCTCCGGTTCCGCGGCAGCAAACACCCCGTGGAAACAGGTGCTGAACCACCTTATGTCACGAGGTATCTGCAGCACTTCTTGTAGGTTATTTGCCCGCTTACGTGAAACAAGCTGTGGGTCCCATTGCTAGGTAGCTATGTCTCCTTATGCACTGTAAATGCACATGTTAAGGTTATGAACCCCATCAAAGTCTATAAAAATTAGATGTTGCAATGTTCATACCTATTTCTTTCATTCCCTGAGCCTTAAAAAGGAACACAAACAGAAACTTGGCTGCCATCCTCAGATATTTTTCCTATGCTGACTAGCCCCAGCTATCTCCTTAAGGCACCTTGTCGTGGTTTAACCCCAGGCAAGAAAGTTAACTCTGTCCCAGCCGGAACCAGGACACGCCTTTACCTTGACTTTCTTTTTCCCAGCTTCACATTTCTTGAGGTTAAATTCCAAATACCAGTGCAAACATCCTCCGCTTCCAAAAGCCTTCCTCCTCTTTGCTGTCAGTTATACCTCTTTCTTTGATGTCCTCGCTCTCTTGTGCTCTTTCTTCCAAGTGACAGCTGTACAGTGCTAAAAGAAGCATCTCACTCCATTATCCACCTCTACCCTAAACAAGCTCTACATATTTTTTTATCACCACCTGGATTCTGTAATCAAGCCCGGCATCTAGATACTCAGTCCCATACCTCCCATCTTACACAGTGATGTCTCACAGAGCATCGAATCCCTGCACTCTTGAAATCTGAGGATGCTAAAATTCATTTTTTATTCCTCTTAACTCTCTCTTCTTCTTCTTTAATTTAACAAAACGAAAGAATTGGTTTCCGGTTGTATCTGTCTTCCTAGTAAGGATAACCACCTATCTTGAGTGCTCCCTGGACTTCTTGGACACCTCTTCCCCCATTATTCTCCTTTAAAAGTTTGGGATGCAACGGTGTCTATTCTTAATTTCCCAGATACCTTTCCCATAGCCAGCTTAAGTTTCCCTGCTGATTTCATTCCTTTAGCATCTATTTTTTAAAAAAAATCTGAGGAGTAAACAACCCTCTTTTTTAATAATTCTTTATTTTGGTGGGTTCATTCAATTGCTTAATTCTCTGGTAGCCTTTACAGTTAATGACTGTTTATTTTCTGTCCTTGGAAAATGTATAGAAACTGTGACAGACTTTCCACCTCTACCTGCTGAATACTGAGGTACAAGTAATAACTCACTTTCCTGACAATATCCCCCTTTTTGTCAAGGTAGCCTCCCCGCTGCTCAGGAAGGTGATGGCTGTATCCCCAAGTAACCTTTGGCTTCCTGTATACCAAATTTATAAAAACTTCTATTGTGTTCACATCTTTTCCCGTCTTCTTTTCCTGTCTCAGCTTTTTGGATCATTTTCTTGCACAGTAGGCTCTTGTACCCATTCCTGCAGCGCTGACCC
The DNA here is from genome assembly GCF_000690835.1 of Fulmarus glacialis. Taxonomy (NCBI): domain Eukaryota; kingdom Metazoa; phylum Chordata; class Aves; order Procellariiformes; family Procellariidae; genus Fulmarus; species Fulmarus glacialis. Next base: position 31,195 of record NW_009225850.1, read on the forward strand.
TGCTGATTTATAGGTCTCATATTCTTCTCTCTTTATTGCTCTTTGTATTTCCCCGGTCATCCACAATGGTCATTTCTACTCCAAGTAGATTTATTTTTCAATGGTATACAGATTTCTTGAACTCTGTGGGCTATACCTTTGAGTATTTCCCCACCGTACCCTACTCCTCACTGTCTTTTGTTGTTTGTTTAAGAATACATATACCTCTCTCAGTGTTTCCTGTGAGTTCAAAGCTTTTACACTTCTAATTTAAGGGAGTCACAAGTTCCTGTTCTCAGAACTCATCAAATTTGGCCTGCGTTTTCGCATCCTCCTCTGTTAGCCCTCCTGCATGATGCGTAGTGTATCTGGGCAGATGCCAAGGGCCACAATGCAAGCCCACAGCTTTAACTGTATATTCATAGTCTTTGCTATAGTTCCCATATAGTATAGGAGTGCTTCCCAGATATGAACGAGCTAGTTTTCGCACTACCCTGTGAGTAAAGAAAGTGTTATTATTTACATTTTATGGAGAGGGAAACCAAGGTACAGAAGTTAAGATCCACATTTGTGAATGCACTTACGTGCCTAACTCTAATTCAGCTGAAAATAAAAAGAGTTTTCTGATTCTTTAAGTTATTCCTTTTTTCAGAAGCCCAGCTGCTTTCCTTTCAGAAGCTTCCTGTTCTCTAATGTTTTCCAGCCCCCTTGATCTACACACAGGTCCTGCCTCCACCAGCACCATTTTGTTCTTTCCTCATGCCCATATAATTCCCTCTTGTCTTCCCCTTTGCTTTCACACAGAAGTTTAATGTATATGTACTTAATTAACACAGCTGAAGGCCAGGCCCGCCAGCAGCCAGCATCACGTCCAGCCGGGCAGCCCTGCTCTCCGACAGCAGGTTTTTTTCAGCTTGCTTTGTTTTCCCACACCACCTAAAGCATGGAGGACATGGATATGACCCTTTTGCTTTGTAGTGGTTTAAAGTGTTTAATTCCTCAACAGTGGGAATTTGCTTCCTACACAGATGCAAAAAACGAGGAGGTGAACCTCCTCAACTCTCAATCCCCAGCAGATGTAGGAGGCAGCAGCTGTTGTAAGCCCCCAGCCCCCGGCTCCACGCCAGCTGCTCCTGGAAGACCATAAGACTCGCGTATCCTAATACTTCCCCTGCTGAAACCCCACAGAGCCATTTCTGCCCAGACAGGCACAGAACCCCTGCTGGTGCTGAGACGGTGGGTTACAAAAGCAAAGTCCCCCCCACTCCTCCACCATTTCCCCAGCCTTTGCTCTCCTGCCAAGGACGCACGCTTTCCGCCAACACCGCCCGAAGGGGAAGCCCACCCCGGCCGTGCCTGCGGGTGCTCACGTGCAGGGCTGCAGGCCACCCGCGGCTGAGCAAAACCCTTAAGCTGGGGTACGGCCTGTTCCTGGTGGCTTTCTCATCCACAGCTCCACGGGGGGATTATCTGACAACACGTGGGGGGACACGTGATGCAGGTGCTCAGGACTGAATTTCTCTCGATCTTTGCTGTTAAAGCTGTTCCACGCCGTAAGATTTTGCCATGCATTTGAACAGGAACCTGGAAACCGGGGATCACGCTCCCTTTTTTTGTTGGTGGAGGTCAGTCTGCACAGCCAGTGGAGTCAAGAAAGAGACTCACCTCGTCCTAATAAAGCGATGCCCATCTGGCCAGCTGATGCACTGACTCCATCCCCGCTGACCACCCTGAGACCAGGACCACCGGCTCGCTGCACGCAGGGCCAGCTCCCCAGGCCAGGCCAGGGGAGCTCACCCCGGCCTCCCAGCGTAGCAGGCCACCCCTCGGGCCGTGGGATGTTTTCTTGCTGTCTCCCAGGTTATGGGCACAGGTGACGTCCGAGTCTCACCTGCGGATGGGCAGAAATGCAGCAGTGCTCAGGGTGAGGGATTCAGAGACGTGAGACAGACAGACCAACTGACCAACCGAGGCAGATGAAGGCAAATTAATGAGGAGGGCAGCAGGAAGGCAGTCCGTCGTGGTGCCAGAGCCCTGCCTTCGACTACATCGCCAGTAGATTGCGAATGAGCCTGTTTCATCAGACACTGGGTAATCACGCAGCAGTCACAGCGCCGGGCAGTTTATTGCACTAGCCAGTTTGCTGTTACAATAAGATGCTAATATTTTGAACAATCAGGTACTCACCACCATAAAATAAAGCTAAGCACTCTAAATCCTGCTTAACAAGCCTGGTAATGCACTATTGAAATCAATGACACATTTGAACAGTAACAACTGCCCTGAAGCTTTTTAAAGCCTGCTGTCTTTATTTCTCATTTCAGGAGCAGAAGTGTTCCTTCCAGGAGGGCACCGTCTGTTTGGAAGGCAACGGGACAAAAAGCACAAAGAAAAGGACATAGATTAGTTGATAACAAGTGCCAGAAAATAGCATCCAATGAGTCGCTTCATCTTTCCCTCCCTCAGTTTCTTCAGCTTGCAGAGAGCCAGATATAAAACCAGAAATGGTCTTCCCCAGTGCTCAAGCGCTTTGCGACTCGTGGTTGGATGGAAACGCAGTATTAAAGGTTACAGAGAATTATTCTTAAATAGGCTCAAGTGGTTTGTTTACACAATGCAGACTTGATAAAGCAATTGCAGATAAAACGTATATCAAAAACGTTTAAGCAAGAGCAACCGTCACAACCTAAAATATGGAATTCCGTGAGAGGAAAGAACGAGAAAATGGGAACTGCATAATCGCAGACAGGAAAGGACAATGGGGAAATAATGACAAATCAAATGTAGCAACTTTTTTCTCTCTCAAATGATACTTCTCATCAGCTAGCTTATGTCAAAGAAAAAAAAAATTCTCCTGTGACTTTTATCTATTAGATTTTGCTCTGAATACCTGCCACGCTCTGGAGCTGCGGCTGCAAGAAGGCCCAGCTCTGCCACTCTCAGCTAATAGGTTTGATTGTTCTCTCCAAAATTATACTCACAGATAGTGACCTGCGAGTCAATCTGACACTCAGCTTTGCACTGGAAAGAAAGGCCCCCAGATAAGGCGGCGTGTGAGCGACTGGTGCAGACTGACAGCCTGCAGTGCAGCTCTGCCGCCCCACACGCAGACGCTGCTGCCTCGCCACATGCATAAGTTACACTGTTGATGGTGAGACAAGTCACTGCAATCCACAAAGTGCTGGTGTTTAGTATACAGTATTTATATTTTATGAATGTTAACAAGCAAGAAGCCCTGCACAACTGAGCAGTTACGAGCTCAAAAGGCTTTGTGAGATATTTTCTCTAAGGGCTCATTAATGTGGTCTTTTAATGGAGTACTTGCATATCTGAATCTTTAACGGTAGCTATAAATAGAGTTTATAAGTACTTGACAGTGTGTGGCAAAGCTGCGTTAGCAGTGCTTGCCCTGCTTTTTTGCAAGTTCCATTTGCAAAGGATATTTAAAAGGTGGAATTTAAACATTTCCCAAAATGCAGACTTGTATACATCCTAATAACGCTGCACTCTGAATACTGTTTTCACTGGGTTTAACGCATTTGGCATGTTCCCCCAATTAACTGAGCATCACAACACCTCAGCAAAACAGCTAGTATTCCCATGCAATTGAAGGGAAAATTAGGGCATAAAGAGGTCAAGCTGCAACCCAAATGTCCCACAGCAAGTCAATAGCAGAGCAGGGGCGGGAACCAATGAGCTGTGATTACCTGCCCTAATCATTAAACCCAGAGAGACAAATTCTGCAATTATTTTCACTGGTGCTGAAAGTACAGTCACTCTGGGCATGTAAACCACCAGCACTGATGTAGCCGACAGCTGGATTTTCCCTTCCGTACCCGGTTCCCTGGCCCTGCAAAACGCCCATGCTGTGCTGACCGGTTGGCTTTTTCCCCCTCTCTCGATGATCTGTTTAGAGTAACGACATTTTCAGCTCACCAGCCCACGTGAAGCAACCTTAAATATACTTTTGCCAGCCCTAGTGAAGAACCAACAGAATTACCCAGCTTAATGTACTTTACAGGAGTGTTGGTTTATGATGATATAGTAAAAGCTGCTGGAGCATCACAGCTTTTAATAAATCACCATATAGTATTATCCATAAAATCGCCATTTCCATGCACTGCAGAACTCGTGACAGCTCTCTTATTTTGCCTGGCCACCTGGGCTGTACCCATGTAACGCACCTACAGCGTGTCCGCGCTGCTGCCCCGTGCAGAGAAGTCACCGCAGGTTTGAAGCCGTGCAAAGAAGCCATCGCAAGCATGACAAGTTTGAAGGACTAGTTTCCAAAATGCCAGCAACTTGAAGTATCTACCACAGCCTAAGGAATCTGCAAGGTGTAAATAGGCCTTTCTTTACCTATTTGTTTTTTTAAAATAATTTAAAAATAATTTTTTAAAATGGACCTCTAAAGTACTTCCCTGTTGAAATGGGCCCTGGAAGCCTTGACAGCCTCAGTTGAGGAACACAGAGTGGCACATCCACCTTCATCTGGCTTTCCACCATACTCTTCCTATCCAGTAGATGCATTGGCATATTTCTCCAGTAAGACAACAGGGACTGCAGCGCAGATGTGTCTAGACAAGGAAACAACACACAGCTCCCGAGGCCTCAGTGGGAGAGGCTTTCCTACCTAGCTTCAGCACTCAGTTGTATAGTACATCTGCTTGGACAGAATTACATATATTTACTGGGGGTGTGGGCCCTGAGCACGTTGACAAAGTCCCTTTAAGATGATTACAGGGGATGTGTTGTCCTCTCAGGCTGACATCTATTATAGGTCATTATTTGGATTTTACGCTAGCAATTCTGAATGCTTCAATTTTGGGTTCATCTCTGATGCGACTGCAATCGAGTTTTCCGCATGCGTACATCCTGAATTTATTTTAACTGTGCTCAGTGTTTAGAAGGTAAGTGAGGATGCTATTAGCTACCAGTCTGCGTCTATGAATGATCACTTACTATTTTCTCAGTGGTTTGGTTCAGACGTGTGAGAGAATATATTAGCTTGTAATGAGACTATCATGGGCTGAATGGTTTGAGGGAGCCTGTTGTCAAATTGTTACTTTTATCTAGAGGAGGGAAAAAAAATCAACCAGAATAATTTATAGCTTTAAAATGCTGATTTTTTTGTGAGCATGTATTAGATGCTTTAACACCATTAAACTATTGTAAACCAAAACATGATTAAATATTTAAGCAGTATTCTCTTTCCTACACAGGGGTAAGTATCTATTCGTCTTGTATCACAATTTTATGCGCCTAATGTCTTTTCAGCACCGTGGTGTCCCACAGTACAAGCTCAGGATCGGTACCTCCCGGAGGAGCAGGAGGACAGCTCCGAGGATATTGTCTGAGCTGGACATCTAGCAGCCACATCCTCCTGTTAGAGCACAATAAGAGTTTTGCCTCCTCCTCAGTCACCTGTGTCCGCCTATCACAGGGATACGTATTTTTCTTTGCTCTTTAGTTAGTGTGCATCTTCCTCCTTCTTCCCCACCACCAATCTTCCTTGCCTTAACCTTCCCCCCTGCTGCCTTTCTCCTCCCACACACCACTGGTCTCTTCCCTTTCCTCCCAGAATATTTGCTCCTTTTCTCATTAGCTTTTTTCACCTTCCTTTTAACAGAGCAAAACCTCTCAGTCCTTCAGCCCGTGATGTTGAGAGCTTCCTCCCATGCTCACGTTGCCTCTTCAGCCCTTCCCTGCAAACCTTCTTTTCAGAGGCGCTCAGCTCCATTTTTCCTGCTTGCAGTGGGCTCTGTCCCTGCTCAGAAGCATTTCTGAGCACATGCTGGTGTGCTGACCTGAACACCACAGAGGGAAGAGGAGGAGACAGGCTGGGATCAGGTCACTGGATCTGAGCAGCACTTGCCAGGAGAGCAGTTTATTTCTGCTACCTCTCCATGGCTTGGCAGGAAGACCATCCACAGGGACATAATTTGCCAGGACATTTATGCCCAGCTGCAGGTCAGCTTGGATCCATCCCCTTGAAACAGCAGCTATGTATTTCTTTCGGCACTATGGAGTTGTCCACAGGAGGACTTTCCACCTGGATCCCAAATAGGACATCAGGGAGACAAAACCTAAAGTACAGGGTCTGTGCACCAGCCATCTCCTCAGCAGCACTTACTGCTGTTTCTCTAGTCTGGTGTCCGAAAGGCTGTTTTAATTATTGACTCAGATGGCAGCACTAGATTATCATCCAGCTCAAGGAGAACATGATCAAAAATCAAATAAACATAGGGCTAAGCTAGAAAATGACTATGACCTACTGGGAAGGCTGGTTCTGCTGCTTCTACACAGCTACAAATCAGGGTTAGTGAGGCAGTGGAGAAAGCAATACAGGACTGCGACCTGGTGTGGGCAAGAGAAGAGGGCTCTGCATTTTGCCCTCAAGGTGTAGGTTTCCTTTTCCTGGAAGAGGAAAAGAAGCCAGGGACAAAAAACGCAGAAAGCAGCGCAGGACCCAGCTACCGGCCATAAGGGCAAACGTTGCAGCAGGGCTTGCGCCGTAGGCTGAGCTCTCATTTCCTCTGCAGCAGGATGTCCCCATCCATGCGGCACATCCCACCCTGCAACACGTTAGCTCTCAGTTCAGCAG
>NW_009225850.1:37808-58309 GCF_000690835.1 Fulmarus glacialis
CAGTCACTTTCGGGTTCCTGTATGGGATTTAAGATTTGGGGGTTTGACCTATTAATCTTGTTGAAGAGAAGCTGCTCTTCCAGCTAGGGCTGGAGGAGACATCGTGTCTTTGTCCCTGGGAAGTTTTGGCAGAAGCAGTTGTGCCAGTCAGGAAGGTGCAGACACAAAGTGGCTCTAGCAGAAACGGGGACTTTGAGGCAGTCCCTGTCATCTCCCTGTCTGTGCACGGATGATCACATCCCCGCTCGCTGAGGTGTCCTGCAATGTTCCTGGTATCACAGATGCAAGATTACAGTCGGTCTAACAGGTGAGTTATTTTCAGCTTGCTTCAGCCTTAATTTATCTGTTTTTTTTTTTTCTTCCCATTTCTGCTGTTTGAATTGGGTTTTATAGGAGAAAAAGAATAAGGCATAAATATTTAATGTTTCCCTGTTAAATCCAAGTTTAAGAGATATTACCTATTTCAGTACAAGCAGCTGCTAACACAAAGTTTGCTCCCTCCCCCGATTTAGTTTCGTTCACAAATTCCACGTTTACCTGTGACGTGAAGAGGGCTGACCCCAGCGTGCCGCACACCCCTCCTCGCTGCCCTTCCCCTCAGCCAGGGGAGCACAGCCCTCACCCCCTTCCTCTCCCCAGGGGTGCAGTCTCTGCCCCGCTCCCTTCCCAGGCACCTTTGGGCATCAGCCACCCCCGTTTTTTGCAGTTACGTTGTTTTCCTCCATCCCTCAAGCACAGCACGGGGGTGGGCAGCCCTCAGCAGGGCGTGCTTGGGCATCACGTGCTGCAGGAGAGATGGGTTTCTCCAGGCACGTGGTGGGGAGGTGCCAGAAGGCAGCCCCTGGCACCGCGGGGAGGCTGGGTACCACGTGTGGCAGGGAAGTCAGGCGGCTGCAAAGCCTGTAGTGCAAACCCTCTGTACGTGCTTTTATGGCATTGGATTTATTGTGCTTTTATTGAGCATTTACTGAAATAAGCGAAGAGCCGTAAAGTTCACAATAAAAAAAGAAATGCCTTTCACAGCAAATTTCATGATTCTTATTATTGTCTGATAGCGGCAGTTTTGTATAAATTCCTAAACAAATAGATGATATCACTGATTTTAACCTTGGCCAGTCTTTAAAGCAAGGTGCATACTGCTTTTATATCAAATCACAACATGACGTAAGAGACTGAGCTTTCCAGCCTCCTGACATTTTCCGTAGAAAGTCATTTAGGTAGAAAAATGCAGGTTAAGAGCTAATGAGTAAAACAGATTAAAAGTGCACAAACCAGAGAAACACAGAAGCCGACTGAAATGACCCCACAGCAATAAGATGAAGATACGGTTAAAATTCTAAAGCGCTGCCTGGGGGAGAAAAATTATCCAGGAAAAAAACCCCATGCAATCTACTATATAGCAACAACATAAGTTTATGGTAAGGTCAGGGGCCAGTTCCTGCTCTCCTTTTTCATACAAATAGTCCCTTCGACTTCATTAAGGCCCATGTGAAGGCTAAGACAGGCAATATTTAGCTGCAAAAGCTGCTGTGTGCAGCTACAGACGGTTCTGTACGTGCTGAACCAAAACCAGAGCAGTCACACGGCATCACTTCCTCATTTTACTCGCATTGAGACCAAGGAGCGAGGAGGAGGTCTGGCACCAGAACGGCATCAGCAGTTGTTAGGGCAAGTGACTGGGTTTCATCCTCTGCTCTAACACATGTTTTTTGTGCGACTTCAGTTTGCTCAGATAAAAGCAGAAATAGCAACACTTCCTGACCGCGCGGCAGCACTTCGGGTTTCAGCTGGCCGTCCCCGGGGAGCCATCGACCCCTGGGAAGAGGGCTCTGCAGCACTCTGCCGTGCCAGCCGTAATGCTCCACCACATCCATCGAGGAGTAAAAGAGAACGTGGGCTTTTGCCGAGCATTAGAAGTGAGCGGTCACAGCCCTTCCCCAGTCCCCTTATATTTGCAGCATATACATCGTTCCTGTTCTTGCCTGGAGCAAAGCTAGTCGAGAGAAGTAGCAGAGGCATCTCGCTTGAAACAATACCACCGTGTTCAAACCCTTGCCCTGGTGCCGCCGCCTCCTCCTTCCAACCACCGAGCCCAGCTGATGCCAGTCGCCGGCTGCATTTCCCGGCTGCAGCCGCCACCGAAGCAGATGTGCAGAGGCTTTGGCAGCTCGGTGCACGCTGGGCACGTCGAGCGTCTGCTTTTGCCAGGAGCCAGTCAGTGGGTGCTGCAGGACTGGGGTCGGCGGGCACCCGACCACCACCAGGGCCACGGACAGCTGGGTGAGGTGGCTGGGAAAGGGTGCTTTCACTGACCTCCGTGGAGACCTCGGCTTTGAGGGCATCTCCCATCTTTGGTTCACAAGCCCAGCCCCAGGTTGGGGCCAGGGCACAGCTCGTTTCACCCGACCCCCAGCCAAGCTTCCAGATGTTTCCGCACCTCAATGGCAACATCTGCCCTTTGAGGTTTATTTGGGCAAGTTTATGAAGGAGCAGTCGCTTCCCTGAACCTTCGGGGCGGCGGGTGCGTGTCTCCACATGGGTCGGCCCCATGGTTTCACAGGAGTGAGAGGGAGACAAACATCATGAGATGTCTCAGGCAAAGCAAATGAAACTGCGCTGTATAATTTAAGAAAAACATTTAAATTGTCATAAGAAACTTGAAACCAAAAACTGGAAATTAAAAACTACTGTTTGCACAACTGCCTTCTATTGATCAAATTATAGAAAACAGCCATGAGTGAGGGCTGTGGGGAAACAAAACACACACTCAACACACCATCCATCTCCATTCCCAAAACATAATTATAACAATATGGGAGACATGAAAAGACACTGCAACGCTACACGCTGGTAATAAAAAGCTAGAAATATTTGTGGGTATGAAGGGAAGCTGTTGAGCAGAGGAAATGCAGACATCTTCTTGGGACCTGAGGAATAAAAGCTTAAAAAAAAAAAAAAAGAACACCAGAAACAGAGAAATACTATTTTTCTCTTTTTAAGGAGAAAAAACAGCCATTGTAGTATATATGAAGGAATACTGCAGGGTTTGCAACTGCCCAATTTTCCTACTGCACGTGGTACCCGAATTGTCTTATAATTAAAAGCTGCTATAACACAGACCACAAAAACCAATCCTGCACTATATCAGTAACAAAATTATTGATAGAAAAGTGTCTTATCAAGTTTATTTAGGCCCTGTAATTGTCATTACTGGCTTTAAGTAACAGGATCCCTCCCTCAAAGAAGGCCAGAGCACTGTTACACAGGTTTTTATATATATATGTAGGATTTAAAAGCAAAAGGTCAGAATTTAGTAGTTTAGATTTCTTTTCTGTGATAAGGATTTATTTTTTCCTTCTACTGATAAGGGAGAAACCTTATTAATGAGGCCTCAGTGGTAGTTACACTGCTGCCGCTGCACTGTAAGAGATGTACACGTTTTTTTCCCAAGGAGGGTTTAACTGCTTTGTAGATCCATAAAGATATTTCACAGAGAAAGCTTTATTCAATTGGAGCTCTTAAACCTCCTTTGTGAAATGTTGTGGTATTTTGTGAGATATGTGGCCTTTGCTATGCACGTGATGCTGGTAGGTTTCTAGGCATGCAAGTTCAAGAGCTTTATTTTCCAGATATTTTTTCAATCAATTAAGCTCGTTGGTAAGACTGCATGCACTTCAGAAAGGAAGGAAAAGAAAAATAACCGCTAACTCTTTCTGCCTCCTGCAGAAGCAGCTGGATTTGCTGCTGTTGTCTTTGCAAAGCAGCTCGGATGCTGGTTTTGGCAGCTTGCAGGTTCGCAGCCCTGGAATGTTTCTGGTGGGTTTTTCCTCCTTCGTTGGAAACATTCTTGTGATGTGGGGGATTCCTATCAAAACTATCATCACCCTCGCAAAGCGAGTCATTTCCCTGCCTTTGAATACAGGCAGTTGCTGAGCTACAGAAAACATCGCTTTGTGTCTACAGAATTCTTCACGGAGGGTTTTTTCCTTAATGTTGCATTTTTACGTGCTTGTACACCCAGCCCCTATGGGGGAGTGAACAAAAGGCCTTTTAAAGGCAATCTTTCAGAATGCTCCAATTGTGCCCTTAATTGCATCAAAGTACACGTGGGCTCAGCTCTATGCGGACATAGTTTTAGCTGTAGGTTGATTTTAAGCAAGCCACACATTTTATACCAAAGCAATGCATAAAAGCAGGCACAAGAAAAAAAAAGCTTTAATTTAGTCACATTACTCCTGTAAGTAATAATGCATAGCAAGCAATAATCGGATGCAGGAAGTTTAGAGCAGATGTTCCCTTTACTTTGATTCTTGAGGCAGTGCAGTAGCAATTTCTTCCTTTGTAACAGACATAAATGATTCAGTGCTAATAAAAAAGTTTCAGGCATGGAGTTCTTCCATGAATAGCTAAGGAATAAAACGCATACTGTGAAATGTGGGGCTGAACAAGGGCTTCCAAGTATTCCCCCTCCCCGCACCAAGAGCATTTTAAAAGAGATCTGGGTTTTATCTTTGGACTTACAGTAGTGGATTTAAAGCACTGTTCTACTAGGTACTATTCATTTTTTTCACTCAGAAGTAATCTAGCTGCTTTCCAGAGAGGTGGGGAACTGCAGACCACCTGCCTTGGGGTCTCTCGGCCAGCGCGTGCCCTAGAACAGGCTTGCTCCAGCCCTGGGGCAACACCACTGACAGCGGCTGTATCGGCCCCTATGGGGAAAAGAGGGAAGAGGTTCGGCAGGTTGCGCTACTGGCCTGGAGGAGCCAGGCTCAGCTCTACAACGTCTGATGATATCCTAGCTAGGATGGTGACAACGTCCAGTCCACTAAGACAGGACGTCGCTGTGGGCAGGTTGGGGTAGAGACGGTAGCACCCGGAGGAGAAGATGACTGCAGAAAATGCACTCCCCCACCACCAGCACTAGCAGCTCCAAGCACACCTTGAAAGTCACATAGAAAGCGAGGGGGGAAAGTCCCAGGCTGCCCATACTGCAGCGCTGGGGCACCTGTCCGACCTTTCACACAAGCAGAGCCTAAAAAGTCTTCACCACAGAAAACCCAGAAAGCTCCTAGCCACAGAAAACACCCAGGTAGTAGCTGGGGGGACAAATGGTGGCCCAGAGAGTTTGGGATGCACAGACGCAGGGGCCCAAAAAGCTGGACAAACGCAGCCTCTCAGCACTCAAGAGCCAAGAGCTTCCCGCCATTTGCTCTCAATCCCGTCCCCCACCTGCAGCAGAGCTGATATTTTTCTCCCGATGCACCACAGCATTATGCAGAAGGAGAAAGGAGGAGGGCTTATTCCAGAAATGTTTTGCCTCAGCTACTGCCCAGGGAGCAGTTCTGGGGTGAAAGAGACGCAAGTTCCCCAAAACTCACATTTTCCAAAACATACGCTACAAAGGAAAAGCCTTTGCTGGAATAGCTGATCTCTCCCGCCCTCTTCTCATCAGCTGCCCCACTACCCGCCCGGCTCTCTCAGCATCTCTTCCAGCTCAGCACAGCACCACAGGGACCCAGGAGAGGCAGGAAGCGAGAACACACAAAAATGAAGTAATGGGACTAATGCATGAGATGGAGATGGCAAGATGTGGCAATATCATTCCCTGCTTCTAGGGCTGGAGTTAGGTAAGCCAAGCTGCTTTTCGGTAATTGGTCCTTAGGGAAGGGTTTAGGAATTATAGCCAGAAAAGAGAAGTTGAAACCTGATACAGAGTTGGATGGGCCGCATTTAAAGCCAGGCCCCCCCGATTAATGCAATAGTGTGCAACATGAGGTAGCTGCTTTATGTCAGACATACCTAGTGAGCCTCAGCATCCAACATTATTGTACACGTTTTGGACAGAATGTGCTTGTGATGCGGAGAACTCCTTGAGCTTCCCGATGTTTTTCAAGGAGTTTTTCCACAAGTTTTCTTTGATCACTTTACCCATATCAGAGAGCAATGTGATTTCATGCAAGGTCAGCATGACTCCATGGAAGGCACAGAGCTACAGTGGTTATGGATGCTAGTGGCTGCAACACTTACATCTGCACATGAATATGCTGTATACCACCAGAAGCACCAGTGCATTTATGTGCAATCACATTAAGTATGGTGGTGTCAATTCATGTCTACGAAGTTGTGTTTCATATGGCCACAGAGGTGGAAGAGGTGCAGAGACCCAAGACCAACATGTTCCCACTGTACCAGAGTAGAGCAGGCTGAGGCAGCAGGCTGGCTTGCAGCTGCTCCCCTTCCGCCCTCCAACAGCCTTCATCTCTGATTTTTTTAAAAAACATTATGCTGATGCAGATCAACACAGGAGGTTTGGATTGCCTAGATCATTTAATAAACTAAGGGTACATCACACTCATTTTTTGAGACAGGCGTACAAGATCCAACGTTATGCTACTCTGTTTAGATGCCCCCTTTCTTCCCGTTACCTCAATGCATTTAACCCACCCTCACCAAGGCAGAATAAGAAGGCTGGGATTTAACTTCTCTTTCAGCATTTGTAAAGCAGCAGGATTAGTTCCCGTTTTACCCCCTCTCACCCCACGCCCTCAGCAGCCTGGGGCAGCAGACCACAGCGGATGCAGAGGGCTCCTGTGCATGCGGGCGCCCACAGGGCCAGCAGCAGCAGAGAGGCTGCAATCCCAAAAATGCCCCTGGCCACAGCCACACCAGCACGGCTGTGCCCTGTGCTTCCTGCCCCATGAAGGTGCCCATTCTTCCGTAGCTTGAGGCTTTTGCTCTCTGTGAGCGACTCCGTTGGCAAAAAGTTTGAGCAGCCATCCCCTTCCCCCTCCCTTTCTGCTGGAGAAAGGGGACTCGGGGCGCGCACCCAGCCAGTGCCCCAGCGGGGTGGCCGAGATCAGGTGCTTCTGTTGCTGACGGGGAAGCGCAGAGAGGGGAGCGGCTTCATCACCAGCGCTGGGCATGCTGACCCTGAGTGACACCGCACAGTCCTGCTGCGCCTGCAGCCCCCAACATACAGAGAGCACAGGGGTTTACAAACTGGTGGTTTGCGAGGGCTGCACAATTAATTAGCTGCCCAACTCACTCCTGAGTGTTGGTAAGAAATTAAGTATTTCTTGATTTGTGGAATAAACACCCAAACTGGCATCACAAAAGGGACACTTGGCACACAGCTGACTCCCAGCTTTGCAAGAAACATGGATTTTCCTCCCTGAGGCTGCAGATTGTCCCCCTCAGCTCAGGCAGACTTCCACCCACCTCACCAGAAGCCATGCTGGAGGGCACCCACCACCCCAGAGGTGCTGGGAGACCCATCCCTCACTCTGGACACCCTGTCCTAAGGAGGTGAGAGCTCTCAGCGAGGAGCCCCACAGACATACCCAGGCTGTATTCGCTAGGCAAGAACAAGCACAGCTAAGATATGCCCCACCACACACGTTCCCCTTCCCTCCCCTCACGCGCCGGAAAGATTATGGGGCCGGTGCAGGGAACTTCTTGTCCTGCCAGGGCATGAACCTTCCTCTCCTGGTCTCCAGGAGGCACAAAGCAGCTCCGAGCAGTCGCAAGCAGACAGGCTTTGTGCAGAGTTCCCGCAAACATCACTGCTTTTATTTAAAGCAGAAAACACAGGATGTTACAGATGAGTGGAAAAATGTGAACTGCCCCACTGCCTGCAGAGCCCCTCAGACTGGAGAATGCTTTTCTGGAAGTCAGAGGGTCTCCAGACAGGATTAGGAAAGCACATAGTGTCTGCTTTAGCTTTTTATTTTTGCCCTGCTTGGCTGCAGCTACACCGCACTGCACCCCACACACAAACATCCCCCTCTGCCCGCCCCCAGCCAGGGTCCTATACCCTCCCTCCCACTTACAGCTTCGCATAGCTCTTTTGTATGCGACTCCTAAGAGGACTTTTTCAAACTTCTTTTGTCAGCTCCATCTCTTTAAAACACTGGAAAGCTACCAGCAAGAAGCCTGGCTCCAGCTCCCCACCGCCAGCGCTGGCAGCATCCTGCCTGGTCCTCTGCCAGGCTCTGCCCCGCCACAGGAGCCCATGGGCAGCCCCAGCCCAAGCTGGGCAGGAGCTGCAGCCGCCTCTGCCCCTGCTCAGCTTCACACGGACAAGTTGTACCATTCAGTGGCTCAAGAGCTTGCACAGCAACTGCTTTATAGCACCCACCAGCATTCACAAAATGCCAGAGTTCCCAAAACTCTGACACCTGTTACAGAGTTTCCTTACACAGTTTTGGGGAGGAATCATTAAAAAGATCTCATTTTATTCCTGTTTTGATGATTATGCAAGACAAAGAAGGCACAGGAAGATATTTTTTTTTTTCATAATGTTAGCATATGCTTTTTGTTCTTCAAGCTAAACAACCACCAGCCAACCTATCTAACATGTTTATCAAAATAAACTGGAGACATCTCAAACATTTAGTCTCAGAAACCAGCACTTATGGCTTATTTAACCATCCACAGGGTCCTTTACTGATGCTACTTACCTTGCAGTGGCTAGGGTTAGAAAGCAGCAGCAGACCTCAGAGCAAGGCACAAACCACACCAATTCTGTAAAGCCAAGTTACATTTAGTGGTGTTATGCTTAATTTATACCCCTTGAAACACCTGGCCCAGAGTGCCTTTTAATTGATTACAATTAGAAACTGTTGATTGGCTTGCCCCTAATGTCAGTGACCGCAATTATATGATCTGGTGAAAAGAGAGGCAGTTACTATTTTTTAACTACAATTCCATTTTTTGTGCATAGTGAAATAGCTAAGCAGTGTATTGAATGACATAGTATTACTCATATGCTTAAGCACCTGGGTCCTTGATCTTGTGCTTTATAAAGTGCTCTGAGCTGGGCTGTAATTGCCTATAAATATGCTGCTGATCATGCTTAAAGGGACACTGTCAAGGTTGGCAGGCCTACAGTTTGACTTAGTAAAATGACATCTTAAAATAGTTTTATTCTCAGTGTTCCTAAATTACCAACCTGCGGTTTTTATCATGCTTCTTTTTATCAGTCCAGCTCCCAGGATTAATAAGGTTATGGGAGAATGTTCACTTTTAAAGCAATCGCCCAGTCACAGAAATAGTATGATAGAGGTTAATGTTCCCATCCTGAACATGCAAGTAAAAGCACTTCGCTGTAAAACCTATTTTTCCTGATGTGAACGGGCATGACCTCTGTTGCCCTTATGGTTTGCAGTAAGGTCACCCCTTGTTGAGGCAACGTCTTGTGAAAGAAATCTTGAAGAAAGAGCACAGAGCTGAGGGGATCAGGTCTGGGCAAGTCTGCAGCTGCACGAAGTAGCCATTTTCCATGGTGTCTCTTCGTCAGTCAGTAGTCTTGTCCTAGTTGAGCTAAAGGGGAGGGGGTGCAAAAAGAGTGTGTCAGGGAATAGAGTTACAAAGCTGGTGAGCAGCCTGCAGCTTCATCTCACCCTGAGCAGCGCTGCAGAGATGCAGAAGGGTGATGGGATGAGGAAATCCCAGGGACGAGAGCCCTTTTCTGTACTGTCCCTTCTGCGAGCAGCTCTGTGGCTGGAGCCCAGCAGCGGGGGAACTGAAGCCAGCTATTGAGGAGTTTTTTGATCTCAGGCAAAGAGCGGTACTCGGCTTTCTCTTAAGGACAGAATACAAATAGCTAAGGAGTGAAAGGTGGCCTGGGATTATTCCTCTTATGAAGGGCCTGATTTGTTTCTGAGCTGAATAACTCAGCTCCCTCCGAGCGGTAGTCCTCCAGCACACTTTGTACTCAGGGGAAACCCTGCCCTCAGGGACAATGCAGGGCAGGGGTCTGCTGAGGGGAAACAGAGGGAGAAACTGTAAGCGAAGGCTGAGTTGATAGTGCCAGGGTGGCTGTGTAGAAAGGCATTTTTGGAAGAGGAGATGTGGCCTTAGCCCCCCTGTGGTGCTGCAAGGTTTGAAGACGAAGTCTTGAGTTTCCCAAGACGTGGGCCTACAGCCAGGCTTCACCTTCCTTTCTGACCGGGAGGTGCAAGATTTACAGATACCCTAGATGTGAGGCAGTGTATTGCATGTGCTCATCCATCACAGGTGTGTGTTAGTTACAGGACAGACACTGCCTAAACTCTAGGGAAGCCCTGGCAATGCATACAAGAAAACTCGGAAAGAACCAAAAACCAAATAGAAAAGAAAGGTCTCTGGAGACTTGGAAAAACCTGCAGCAGCCATGCCTAAACCGGGGACTGGTGAGCACTCATGGCCGGTGGCATCACTTGATGCTGCGGTTCCTCAAAGAGGCAGGAAGGGTAAAAATCTTCCTCTTAACTTTCTTTCAATTACAGGAAAGAGAATAAAGTAAAAGAAAAAAAAGGCCTCAGGCTGAAGATCCCACAGAACAGAAAAAGGCAAGTCTAATGTCAGTCTAACAACAGATCCAGCTCACAGTTTCGGCAGGTGGGAAGGTGCACCCCACGCTTCCAGAACACACCCAAGAGAACAGGGCAGTGTAGGGGCTGTGTCTCTCACACAGGCAAGCTTTGTAGGGTGTGAATATGGATGTGGATAAGCACTTGGAAAAAGTCTCATGTGTCTAACACCATTTTGAGCTCTAACAGTTACAGAGAAACACTTGAAAGTGTAACTTGCATATAGTTTAAGAGCTTCCAGAAACCAGAATAAAAGCAAAATGAGCCCAAAATCTGTACTTTTAAAAATCTCATGCTTTTTAGACAAAGCTCGTATCTCCTGATTTGTTTTGAGCTGACTCGATATTTTTAAATGGTTGTCCTTGCGAATTGTAAAACTTGTTTTATTTTTTGTAGTTTTATTCCACAGAAATGCTTAAAAAGCAGTAAAGTCAATCTCAATAGCATTGCTTAAATCCATAATTATATCAGTTCCGTGTTGTGGGTATGTGGGGAGAAACTGAGTAGGAAATTCTAAGGGATTCCTTAGAATAGTTACATTGTTTGTACACATGTATACCATAATAACAGAAAAGCAATAGCAACCTTTCAGTTACAAAAAAATACCCAGTGCCCTTTAAAAATATACATGTATATTCTGTGTTTACCTAGATTAACAGTGTCATTAGGGACTGATACACTATGTACACGCCATCTTCCATCTGATTTACTGAAGTTCTGTCTGGGCTTTTTTTCTTCAAAACTGTGGTTATGCCTGACATTCTCCAAGAGGAACCCAAGTTCTGTGAAAAGGTAAACACCTGGAAGCCGAGATCAGAATTGTGTAAGAAACATGAATTAATTTTATGACGGTACTTTATAATGGGCCATATCAATTTTCCCACTGTAATTGGTATATACATTCAACAGTTTTATTGTATGTCAGTGCATATTATTCGGCACAGCTGCTAGAGAGGCATTGCTGAACTGGTGTTTCTCTTCCATGACAAACACCTATTAAGCAGTCAGCATAAACTCTTCTTGTTACAGCCTCTGACATCACCCTCAGGGCAAGCGGACACAGAACAGCAATTGCTGAATTGCGTATGAAAATTATAGTTTTATTGTCTATACAAGTGAAGGTTTAACTCTGATTCCTGCTCGAGTCAGCTCTGTTATAAAGGAGCGATTCTTTCAGGGAACAAACAGGCACAGTACACCATTGTAATCAAAGAAACAGGCACTATTTATGTATTGGAAAGCCTTGTTCACAATAGTGCTAACACACTAATGCCCCAGAAGCCACTATTTTAGCAGCTGTAGAGAAAAAAAGCATGACTAATAAGATGCCATACAGAGTCAGATACAGTTTTTTTAGAACACAAATGGAATCATCCCATTTGATACAACTCAGTTTAATATGCACGACTGATAAGTAGGGATCATGTATTTAATGTTTATATAAGCAGTTTCTCCACCGCAGCGTTCAAAGGCTTCCAGTGTCTCTTGAATCAGATCTCCAATATTTTCACGCTTCTGCTGGCTGTAGTCTATCCCGTCGCCTGAATTAACTGGTTAATAAAACAAAAAAAACCCAAGAATTATATTAAATTTACTGTTATGCTTTGAAATAATGACATAGGAAATTGCAATTGCTGGTCAGTCACTGTGCTTCTATTAGAAGGTTTACTCTGTGACATGAAACAGAGCTGAATTTGAAAAGAGGATGGTTTTGGTATCTCTTTAAGGCTCTGCTCAGGCTCCGACTTCATGTGACTTCAAAATTTGTTTATGTACGCATTACTTCAATATCTAAGTGAAAATCCTAATAAAAATAAAGCAAACATATTATTTTCTAAGATAGACTCTCTCTTACACAGTTAATCTCTTAAGACCATTACTTCCTGATTTCTAACGTTGTTTATTTAGGACAAAATTCTACTGCCAGATGCATAAACGCTTATCTACAAAATGTGACTTAAGCTAGACTTCTTATGGTTTGAAATCTTAAATAGGTATTGTTTTGGGATTGTTCCATGTTAGACATCATATTCACACGCTTATGTTGTTTCTGATTGATAGAGGGGATGTCATGTGGCCTAAAAGAGATATTTGGAGTATAACACGGCACTCATTCAATTTCTGCTCCCTGAAAAATGTGTAAAATTACGTCAATGTCAAAAGGACAAATTATTGCAGCCCCCAGATGCAGTTACTTTTACTGCTGCAAGGGCGACACACATTCATACACACAGAGCATAATTCTTTAAAAAAATCAGTGTGAACAACTGTGATGACAAAACCCACAAGAATAAGAAATAACTTCACCTGCAATGATGCTAAGAGATTTAAAGGAGGAAAATATACTTCATTTTGTTTTAAAACAATATTCTGAAAACTATCTTAATATGGGTATATTCCAAGACATATATCAAAAATAATTTGGTAGGAGCATAATGTACTCAGATCAGGTGAGGTGTAGTGGCCAGATGAGGCGGCTGTCACACTGCTGTGAGGTAGTCCACATGCAATCAGTCAGTGGTCTCACTCTGGGCAGTGGTGGCAATGTGCCCATGTCATACATTTAACATCTCAAATAATGCTGCTTGCTTGCTGACACTCTCAGCCAGACAGCAAAGGACACATTTGTCAAGGCAATGTGACCAACTTCTTGGGTAGTGCCTGCCTTTCACATTAGAAACATGGCGCACACGAGGACAAGGGTAGATTTTGCTCCCACTGCTGCCTCCACATCCCCAGGCCGATGGGGTGTAGATGTACAACTGCACCCACCCTCACATCCTCTCCTGGATCTAAGCCCAAGGATCTGGATTTAAAGTTTGTGACTTTGTTACCAGTAAAAACGGAAAAACCATGCTCATGAAGAAAGAGCTGATGAACATGAGTAAAAATTATTCTTTTGCTGGATTTTCCTGTAAAATATCTGATAGCACTCCAAGTTAATTATGTGTCTATCAGTTTTTCAAACTCCTAACACACTTTTGTGTCACTTTGCTTTTTGTAAAATGTTTACACAAATACAGATATGACATACAAGGACTGGCATTCTGAGTGGAAAGAGTAATTTTTTTGTGATGATTACTCTTAAGCACACGAATACTTTCCTATATATTAACTATTTATTTCACTGACATGAGAAGCCAGGGTTGTGACATCAAAATTTAGTACAATGAATTTACGGTAATGTTAGAAATAACAGATTATGAGAGTGCATAGAAAATACCAAGAGCTATTAAATAAAATGATTGGCTTATACAAAATACTAATGCAAAAAGAAAAGCACATCACAACTGAGTGCAATTTAGACTAAACATGGTTTGCTCTTGCAGAAAACAACTGAGATCAACTGTGCCTCATCACCTGTGTTGCATGTGCACTGCCAGCACTCAGCAGAACACCTGGAGGCATTTCTGATTTCACCGGTTTGAGCAAAGGAAATCCTGAATCTTGACCTAAGTCTTGGCAAATATGTAAAGGAATTACTGACTTTTCAACTATTTGTCTATTATCTGTAATTTTAAACCTACACACATGCTCTGCTAATAAGCTTACACAGCCTTCATCGTTCTTTCAAGGAAGTAGTAAAAAAATCAGCTCTCTGGAAGTAATGGTTATACATTGCTAAGCAATGGAGGAGGCCAACAAGACACCGTGATAATGCTGGTAGCAGATGTATTTTCCAGAATCCCATGTTACAGTCTTTATTATAGAGCATAGTCTGTACAATAAATGATGCCTTAGATGCTTGATTAAAAGGTGCCTACGAGAATGAAGCAATGATAAAGGAAATAGTCTGCAAGGGAAGACTGAATGTGTGATGTGCAGACCGTCATTACAATTTTTTTTCCTACAGACCATCTGTGCTATATGAAGGTTTGTATCCTCAAGACAGCCATAATTCACATTAATATCATGACACAAGCTACAACCAACAATACCAGAAAGGTCATGTCAGCATCAAGGTCACCTGGTAAGTACTAAAATAGGTATCCTATGCAGTTATAGAAATTAACAAATCTTTCAGACAAAAAAGATAATAATTAACCCAACAGGACAACATCCACTAAACAGATGAGCCAGAATGATCTGCCCAATGCACCTAAGGGTAAATATCTACTCATAATGATGATTAGTTGGAAAAAAAATAGCTACAGAAGTATAGTGGTCTCAGCATGCCCTTCTCTGGTTTGACTCTATTTCCAAGTTAGTTTGCATGAGAAGCCAACTTTGTCAGCCACAAAAATGTTTCATATGTAAAGTGTGAACATGGATCTGATTCAAGTTCTTTATGAAGTTGTCCTTTGTGAGGGAGAATAAACCAACATGAAAATGCTAGGAAGCACATTTGTCATATCTTTGTCTCAAAGTGAAACGTCTGGCAAATTCAACATGCGTCAAGAACTCTTTTCAGAGCAAATGTTATTTCTATGTTTAGAAGAAACACATTGAAGGAATACTAACAGATCTAGAGGATTACAATCAGAAAAAGATCTCATTTTCCCTTCCTGGATCAAAAAATTAGTTCCCAGTCTCCTAAATCATGCACCAAGGGTCCTTAAAGTGAAGTGAAAGGCTTTGCACCTGTCAAGACCTGCGCTAGCTGATGAAATCACCCAGCACACCAGGCCCAAGAGCGGCACTCTCTGCCCTGCCGCCAGCGCTGCCGATGCCAGCTGCTGTAGCCGAGGAAACCCTGCTCAGACCCTCAGGGACTGAACTCAACGTTTGGCAGTGAACCGAGGAGGATTTGAATTTTGTTTTGAAACATGGTTTGTATTTGAGTCTAGACATGCTTCTATTCATGATTCAGGATATTAAAGAAATTCTAGTGTTATTTGTATTCCATCTCATTTCATTCTAAAACTTCACTAGGTTTGCATTAAAGAAGGACAAGCAAGTTTCTCTCAGTGCATTAAGAGCTTGATACAGCAGTTTTGAGGTCCTGGAGTGGACAAGAAAGGTAAACCAACCCTTAAAGCTCAGTCAGATCTATTCTTATCTCTGGACATTTGTTAGCATCTGAAGGTGTCCGAGACATTCTTTCAGTTTATTAGATCTCGAAAAGAGGTTTTTTTAATCCCCCGACTATGTCAAAGTACCTCTCTGTAAGTATCTCACAGATACCAGAGCTCGCTCCTGGTGGTGGCTGTTCCCAAGGTTCTGCTTCACAGAAAGCACAAATTAAAACTAGAGTTTTCATACACCTGTTGTTGTAGGGATGTCGTAGAATTTCCCCAAATGTTAAATATGAGAGGAATGCTTAGTGTTGGAGGACAGAATAATATTTAAAAGAGATTTCTGAAGAGACTGTGAAGGAAACCCTACGTCCCCAGCTTAAGCAATGTTTTTAATCAAATTGTAACTCAAAAGCCATTCCTTTATTCTTTAGTGATGAACTTTTAAGTGCATATATACACACACATATATTTCAGCTTGTTGTCTTGGAACCGGTGGCTCCTAGCAGAAATTTTTTAACTATTACTAGTTAACAACAGAGAGGTTTTGTATAATGGTTTTGGGTTTTTTTTTTTTTGTACACAAATCAATAAAACTACTTGGAAAGATAGGCATCATTCCTCCCTTTTTGAATCTTGAGAAACAGAGATACTGAAAGGTAAGTGCCTTGCTCCAAGTCATGGAAGGGATCAGTCACAAATCATGTTTTTTGCCTTTTTATGGTGGATGATGAAAGTACTATTTATGGTAAAATATAACTATGGTAAAAATAATTTTGAAGCTGCTCAGTTCATCCTACTCAAACCAACAGGTATTTTCAGCAATTAAAATGATTACAGTAATCCAACATGTCAACACTTAACAGAATAAGAATTTTACTTCAAAAAACCAACAGTGATGGGATTGTAAAGTGCAGATATATTTCTCAGTATGCAACTGTATTTCTGCAGAAAAGCCTGTCACGGAACAATATACAGCTAAGCAGCACAAACTAGCATTAAAATATTTTGTGGAAAATTTCAGGACTTTTTTCCTTCTAGGAGTCAGCATCAATACCAAGAAATAAATGGAAGCTGATTTCAGCTGTAGATTGACATGCATCTATGTCAGGGTTCAGATTGCATAAGTTCACTGCTCAGGTACAGTTCAGAGCTTAATTAATTTTTCAAAGTCCTCTTGTTAGGATTAGTTTAATTGTCATAAAAGATGTTGGCTTCCTAACTGGAGTGGAAAATGAAAGCCCCTGATGAGTCAGTGCGGCGGGAGGGAGGAGGGCTCCTTTGCACTGCTCCTCTCACTGTGACTCAGAACCGTGCTTTGAAATTGTCGGCTACAGGAAGGATGAGGTAGTTCCGTCTCCCTGTTCATTTAATTGAAAGTCTGTGAAGAGTCACAGGGTAAGACCCTAAAACCCTCCTGTCTGCTAAGAAACAGAGGGACATTGCCAGTTCATTTCACTCAGGTAAAGGAAGAGCCACCAGGAGGTTACGACTTCTGGTCGTTACTAACCCAGACAGAAAACCCCATGTTCCATTCCTGAAGGCTCAGAGCAACGTGAATGCCAGTTTTAAATGTTTCTTAGGACACATCTAGATCATGTGCATACAGAAGCGCAAACTGGCCTTACTCAGGCTGGTCCTAAAGCTAGAGCATTGGAAAGAGCTCATAGGGTAATTCATGTCGGAAGGAACCTCTGGAGCCATTTGGTCTAAATTCCCTGCTCAAAGTCAGCTCCATTTTCAAAGTTAAGTCAGGTTGCTCAGGGTGAAATATCTGCAGTTGCTCAGCAGAGAGTAATCCCAGAGCGAGAAATGGTGGGAGAGATCCCCTCGAGCTGGCAGAGCTTTTCACCAGCCATTTCAAATGTGATGAAGGGAAGCGCTACTCCTTAAATATTAAAAAGTATTTGGTGAAGGAGGATTTGCTGAAGTTGCAAACCTCATAGGGAGAATTATTATCTGTTTTGATACAAAACAAACCTAAGATTTTGGCATAGTAACAGATTCTAACATATATAACATTGCTTTTGGAAGCTTAATCATATACCAATGAGAGAGGCACAGATTCGACTGAAAAATTAATAAAAATTTCATTAACACCCTGATGTGAAACTATGAAAACATAATTTTTAAAAAAATTAACATGTATCTTTCAAAGCACTTTAAAACATTAAAGCTGAAAGTACTAATATACCTTCAGGAGGCCAAATCTTTGAATATGAACAGACCTGTTTTTTTACACTATCAACACTTAGAGTTCCCTGTCTCTTGCTTTACTTGGCTCTTCCTTCTATTTTTCATCACTAGTGCTGAGTGTTTATCACTTTACAAAGCTACAGTACAGCAGAGACTGCAGAAGAATGTTTCAATCCAAGAACAAAGCATGTATGCTTGGAATTTAAAAAGAATACTAATATAGAGACATTTCTGCTCATCATAGGTCTTAGAAAAAAACAATTTTATACTTTTGATATAAATCAGCTAGGTGGTATCTATCTAAATAAGATGCTTCCAAGAGTTTCTTAATTCTTGTTGAAGGCATTTTGCTTTAGCATAAAATATAGATTCTTTCTATAGTTATCTTCCATATGCAGCTAGCTTTTAGTTATTTCATAAATTAGCATTTATTTTAAAATGTAAGTACTGTTACTATAAATACTATTCAGAAAGTCAACAATTCAGTAAGTGGAGGAAGTGCTCTGATTGGAAAGGAAACATTTGACTGACTTACGATGTTTTACTAATGATGTAAGCCTACTGGAGATAGCTGTAACTACTTGTAAATTGCTGCAGTATAAAAAAAAAAAACAAAACCAACAAACCAAAAAACCCAACTGAAAATGAGCCAGGACAGCAGCTGTTATCACAGTTTTCCATTTCCAGAAAACGTTAGCAACATCAGATGTAATCCTTTCTAAGCCCAGACTTTTTTTTTTTTTTTTTCAAATAGAAGTACAAAAATGAAAAAGAAATCACAGATTTTGTAACAAATCATATTAGCAAACATATTTGACGAACGAGGTAAAAAATAAGAGAATATTATTGTGGTTTTTTCCCTCTATAAGTACTTAAACTTCTGTGAATTTAGACTTTGAAGTTTGCCTATGTTTGCCTATGTTTGCCTACTGATCAATATCAAACAAAGTAGTATTAAATAATCTTAGATAAACAGCATGCTCAACAGGCAAACAGAAACTGGAGGCTGAGATCTCTGGGGCCTTGGTACACTGTTAACTGTTGCAAAATAATACATTAGGTCACAAATCATGCTTAAAGTGCAACAAGAGTTGCACCACTTATGTGAATCTGATGTTCTTCCAGTTGTTTTGGATGTATATAAGCTAGTACAAAGTAAATACTGTTTTTTAGCTGGAAATCATGTTTGTGTGTGCAAAATTTGCATAGCTTTGCTGGACTGATGTGAAATACATTTGTTCATCACATTAATTTCTCATCCAAATATAGCATAATGCAAAAGGAATTAAAACCATGGAAAAACAAATCTTTGTATGTATGTGGAATAAACATAATTTATTTTTTAATATAATTCAAAGTGACAAAGCTGAAAGTCTTAAAATGCTTTAAAGATAGCTGATTTCGATATGAAACATAATCCTACAACAGCCAATTTTTAACATTGAATTTATTCATACTTAAACTCAAGATGCTTGACAATCCACCCTCCTTCCCCCATTGGAAGATTTTTATTAATGTAACCAAAATGCTTTTGAGGAAAAGCCCTAGGTTTTTCTTTGCAAGCAAAAAGCTCAGTAATTCATTACTTTATGTTAATAACTGTTGATGTGTTAGTACATCTGTCATGTACTAATGGAATTTTTTCTGTCTAAATTCACTGTTCAAAATCATTACCATTGAAGGACCCTATTTGGTATACCTTGACCATCAAAAACTTCATTGACAACTAAATTACTTCAATGACTGCTTTCGTAACATTGTAATAGAAGGGTGAGCCCTTTATTGTTATTGGAATGCAACCATATAAAAAATAGGTCAATACATTCAAAATTTCCTTTCAAAATTATGGGAGCAAGTTGTTAGCTATGCCTATAAGTTGCTGGATATGCCTGAAGTTGCCAGTTTTCTAGTTTTTCTGTTCCCTAATGAAGCAAAATAAGCAAGAACCCAAAGTCAACTGAGGGTGTTTTAGCAGTGATTTGAGAAGGGACAAGGAGATGAAAGCTATGAATGACTGTGTGGATTTGCCAAGATTTCTTTCATTGCTGTGGGACAAGGACAGAATTTATGCAGTTTTAAGGACAGCTAGCACTGAAACTGGAATGTACTATTTTATCTTCAAGTCAGACAGAAAGGAACACCCTGCTCCCCCAGATACCTGTACTATAAGGGTATCAGGATCTCTCCTTCTGGTGTCTCTTTAAATTTTTGTAATTTTTTTTTTTTTTAAGTAATTGAGTAATCTGATTACTGTTTGTTTCTGAGTTTTTCCAGTTGGATCAATGCATATGGTAAATAGAAAAAAAAAAAAAAATTACCTTCCCAAGATATGAATTTGCATTCTTTTTATAGAGAACAGGAAGGACATAAAAATAAATACTTATCAAAAGCTAGTTAACAGCTATTCATTTTATATTAAGAAAAGCATACATTTGAATTTATAACAGCTTTTCGAGCAAACAGAAAAAAGCCAATTTTTATACAACTAAAATGTATTATAATGTGTAGTCTTTAATTACAAGAATGTAAAACAGATAAAAAAGAAAGAAAACTGTGTCCCCTAGGTGCGGTGTTTCTGCAGATTCACAGTTTTTGTATTGTGAAAGTTGAAGCCTTTTGAAAGCAATATAGAAAATGCACATATACGACATGCAGACTGATTTTTTTTTTTTTAAAGCTTTAGGAATCTCTCACAAAACTGTCTTATTTATCTTTTTCGACATTTTCCCTGCATTAAGTGTGAGGAAAGATAAGTGAATAAGAAGAACTATTTCATTAGTGACTCTAAGTGGAAAACACTCACCTTTCTTGTCTAAATTACACCTGTACATTTTGTTGCTTGACCTGTTACCCAAAAGGGTCCCAAGTATGAAAAAAGCAAAAGGCCCAGCAGCATCCAGCCCAATGTGCTGAATGCCCGAGATCTTCTCACATCAAAGTTAGTTTCATAAGGAAAGCTGTAATGCTTTGGGAATCATAGAATCATAGAATTATAGAA
>NW_009225851.1:0-5273 GCF_000690835.1 Fulmarus glacialis
TGACTATTAAAGACTGAGGCAAAGAATGCTCAGGGATGCTGCACCTCTGCGGGTTGAGTGGTTTTCTTCTTCACTTCTGTGCAGGACATCCAGACGAACAGCTGTCAGGCTACCTTTTTATTCCTAACTCAACTACAGGACTACCTTTTTATTCCTACTCAATTATAGACCAGCCGTCTTCAGAAGCAGTAGCTGATTTTCCAGCTGAAGTCATGTCTTAGGGTAAAAACTCTGAAGGTTCAGAGTCTTCAAGTACTTACAGAATACTTTCAAGTTGAATGAATTCAAATGCCTTTACCAAACTTACAAGTTTTTACCTGAATAGAGATCGCAACTCACAGCCTTTACCTGTCCACCTTCTACACTCCCACATTTCTTTCTCTAACACCTTTGGTGTTAAAATTGTACTCTGGAGAAGTGGTGCTCACAAATACCCCAGTTTTTCTTAAGGCTTCTGCCTAAAGGCTGCCAAGTACCCTCCATCATAAAAACTCGTTAGCTGGGACTTCTCAATTTTAACAGAAAGAACAGTTGTTTTACATTTACACTGGCAGACACATCCGTAACCCTAATTTCAGGAAAATTCATTGTCTTGCAGATTCAATGACAGTGTTGCATGAACTGTACGCAGCAACAAAGAGAAACTACTATTCACTGAAGGACAAAGTCCACCCAATAAAATCTGCTGCTTATGTGTCAAGATGAAAAGCCTTGAGCATCTTACAAGGCCCTACAGATACAGTTCAGTATTTTCCTTTCACATCCTCAATTCCATCAAATCACAACACAGAAGTAAATACCAGCGTGCTGTGGAACTATCACAGCTGCCATTAAGACTATTGTTTTACCCCTTCTCATCAGAAAGATGGGGCCTTATAAAGCAGCCATTAACACAGGGCTCCAACAGGGGCTGTATGTTTCCAACACATTGCACCGTACTGACACAGTCCCTGCATGGCATGTTCGGAATTTCACACACAACACTTTTTGAAAAAGTCTTAGCAGCAGCCTACACTGGCTTTATGAATATTTACATACCACATTCAAAAAGCTTAGATGCTTTCTTCCCAAAAGACATGAAAGACTGCTAAGCAGTTGCACCTTCAGGTTTCAAATGCCTCGGCAAATCACTACCTACAGAAGATTGTTAACAGCAGACTGAAACATGCTACATATTTACACTCTGGAGAACACCATTTTAACTTGCAGAATTGTTTCCATCAGTAAGGCACACCAGACAGAGGCGATTCCCACATGCTAAATCTTTATTGTGCGAATGTTGTTCAGAGCGTTTATTACCCTTTGCAGACACACATTCAAAAAACAAAAATACGTTAACAGTGGCTAGACTGATGGGTGACATATTAAATCTATTTGGTGGTAATTTATATGCATGCAGTTAACTCTTGTGATGTAAAAATCTTAGCCAGGAGGCCATCCCAGCTGACGACCACCCAGAACATGGAGATGTACGTGATAGACAGACTGACCACCCTCAGGCCCTTCATTCACAACCATCCGGAATCCATTGGTCAGGCCCAGGTTAGCAGCACACTTCTTGCCAACAATCATTAAATGCCCAAGAAGCTGGAGGAGAAAAAAAACAAAAAGAAAAAAAAAACCAAACAGAAAACACACAAAAACGGGAGAGGGCAGGAAGGGAAGGAATGAGAACAGAGAACCATTCGGATAAGCCAGTAATTCTTAGAAATTCAGCCACTGCTCTTCAAATTGTCTTCCTGCAACTGACACTTTCCCAGAAAAGCTGCAAAGACTGACTATGCATAATATAGGGGGAAAAAAGAGCTATAGATTTTTTTCAAGCTAGACAGTAACAGACTACAAATGTCACAGAAGCTAAATTTATCTCATGGTTAAAGCCCCCATTACTTTTTCAGGCAACACACATAATTCTGGTAGAAAAGAAACTTTATCTTATCATGTAAAGGTTTACAAAATCTTTGAGCTTGATGTTTATAGTTACAAATGAAATATTCAGCACCTCTCAGCTAACTTTCCCTTTCTTCATCTCTGACCTGCCAAAAATCCCAAGCCTGTATTAGAATAAGTACTAGTGCCTGTAAATCATGAAAACAGACATCAAGATTGTACCGCAAAATAACAATTCATTTTGCACTGCAAATACATACCCAGAGATACATTTTGCTTTATATCACTACTTTTACTGGAAAACCTTAACTCCATTCCCATTCTAAGCTAGAGGAAAAGGATTATAGTATCAGGAAACTACTTTGCCTCTTTGAAATGTCAAGAGGAATAGGGGGAGAATCTAGTAGATTATGAAGTAATTAGAGGTACAGTTTGGTGTACAGAAAGCTTCTAGAGTACTTACAGATTCATCAGAATCTTCTGCTTCAGATAACCTGACAATTGGCTTCTTAGGAATCACTAGGAAATGCGTTGGAGCTTGGGGTGAAATATCGTGGAACGCAAGGCACTACAGGAAGAGCAAACAGTTAAAACATAATTTGCTTCAGAGAAAGGCAAGAGTTTAAGTAAATCAATATGCCCCACTAAATACATACTTAAGCAGATTATCAGATACCCCAAATCATAAGCAGAAATGCTGATTCTTCTTGAGTGACGTATTATTCAAAGTCCTCTAATTTCTAAACACAAAACACCTACTTACCAAGACTTGCTGGTATGAAAAAAATATTCATTATTCTGTGTTAAGTATTATTTAAAAGCTATAGTCTTCTCAGCAAGAGAATATGCAATTAGGTTCATGATTTATTATTTCCACATCTGCGTAATAACTAACAGAGCTGACGGCATGCATGCCTATAAAAAGTACATTTATGCTTATTTCACTTTTTTATTCACACCCTATTTAATAAAACAAATGGCAAACAGTTGCTAATCATCTTCCAGTTATGTCTGAATATTGCCTTGGTCAAAGATAGCAAAGCAATTTCAAAGAACCTGAACTTATGTGATTGAGGCCATATTACATTTCTGTTCTAAACAGCACCAAGTATTCAAGAAAAAAATTAATTCAAAATAATGTATTAAGGTTGGCTCTACTTCAGACATTCCCAAATTCAGGGAAAGGCATCACTTTTGAAATATGAACAACTATCTGTAGTAAGTAGTTGACTCCCAACTGACTTTATGCAAGTACCAAAATTAATGTCAATCAGAAACTGCATGCAGCACCTAACTACATCAAATAAATCTCAAATTAGGAACTTTCAATAGATAAGAGAAATAGAAGAGAAAGCAAAGAAAGAGAAAAGGAAGCTATGCCTCTTTGTGCAAATGCCAACCACAGAACTGGGACTTGCTACTGCAACCACCGCAATCTGCAGATGCCCACACTGAGCATGCATTCTGCCATTGCTAACCAAAGGGCACCTCTGACTTAACTATCACATTTAACAGCAAAACATCTGGGAGTTACTGGTTGAGCTATGCCACAGAGTGCATATTTATAAACACACACCTTGCATTTGTCAAAGTATGTATTTCCTAGATGCTTTCACTTATTTGTGAATCAATAAAGTGAATTTTCTATGCGACTATACTGCTTTTTAATTCTGCTGAGAGGAACTGTGGCCTTTGCCAAGAGTAAAGGTGGTGAAAAGCCCGAACTTTACTTACATTAACAATGCCTTATCAGATATACCTCCAATCTGTCCTATTTTAAGCTATCTTTAAGAAGATAATGCCCAGTTTTAAATCTCTGATGAACTGCTTGTCTCTCCCAAACAGAGAAGGTTGGTAAGCAACGAATGGATCAATAAAGCTAATTTGCACCTAATTAAGTAAATCTTACTTTGAGTTGATCATTTTGTAAGCAGTTTTTCTATTCTATGTGGTCCACATAGAGGCAGAATGCAAGTGGCCAAATTGAGTCAAAGAATTTAATGAGCAGAAGACCGATAGCAAATAATTTTCTATGGGACAGAGAGCAGAAGTAGTATCGAACAGAAGCGCAATCACAGAAAGTCCATGAGTGCACAGTAAGCCAATCTTCATTTCAGCAAGTTTAGATTCAACTAAAACAACAGCGATAAGGCTTAATTCCACAGAGACTTTGTACTTTTTAATATCTCCTTTTCTCCGCATGTCAATTAATGATTAAAAACCTTCCTTACATTTCTCCTTGCAACATTTCCAGCCACCTCTAAAAAGATATTCATAGAGTCAACAAAATGAATTAAAGATCATCCAATTTAGTCAACTAAACTCTAAAAGCAGTTCTACATTTCTGCATTGTTTAAGGTAAAAATCAATTTTCTTCCAGAAAATATTCTGCACTAATGGCAGTCAGAGTAGGTTATACGCTCTCAAGTCACTCATCAAAATCAATGGCCTGATTCTCAATCAAGCAGTGCTCAGGTTACGCTGCTGTAGCCATTACACCTGAGGAAAAACCTCATGTAGCTTTAACCCTGGTAGAGAACAGATGCACACCCTCACATAAACACAGAACAGTACGTATAAGCTTGACTTTTTGGAAAGAAGTGAAAATTTCCGTATTCTTGACTAGATAGCAGCTGCAACATTTCTGTATCTATTAAGAAAGCATTGTTCCAAGCTATGCATAATTTTTAAGCACACAAATCAGACAAACAGCATCTTTAGTGAGTCTGTATTCTACACTGCAGCTAATCCCTTATTTCAAAAGCAAAAGCCCTTGTTCAGTATTTAAATTTAAAAAAAAAAAAAAAAAAGGGCTTATAATGAATACTGATACAGTTTACATCTTGGAGAGAACAGGTGCTTTCATAAGCTAACCATTTCACTTCGCCCCTAGCATGCTGCGGTGCACCAGCATCACTGCATGCTACCAGTCCCATCTCACCACAGAAACCGATTTTGCAGCCTGCAGGATGACCAGTTCCAGACTTTTGTGAAGAGCAGAAAAAGCTGTAATTCTCTATAATTCTTTACTTTAATAATCCCTCTCAGAGGTTCATAACCAAAACTTGGCAGGCACAGCTGTATAATCTGCATAATGCTATTGAGAGGCACATCAAGACCTGCATTTCCGATGTGCAAAAGCAGCTCGTTATGGTGCATTGTTTACGCCCGGAATCCACAAGGAGACTGCCTGCAGGTGGCTAACCTAAGGTTTCACCCCTACCCTCCTACACCAGCTGTGAGAACCCCCGTCCCTTGGCAATAACGCCTGCACGGCCTGCAATGCCGTAAGGCTGCGACACGGCGAATGCCAGCGGCCGCCGCCGGGTACGTTAGCGCCGGCGGCCCTCCTCCACACACAGGCCGGTGACACAGCGGGGCTG
>NW_009225852.1:0-1006 GCF_000690835.1 Fulmarus glacialis
TCGGCCCCGCCGTCCGCCCCGGCCTGGCAGAGGGCTCCGGGTGCTCCTCGCTGGGTGCTCACACCCCGAAGCAGCTGGCAGAACCGGTGGTGGAGCTGTGCTAGAGAGCTGATTTATCATTCTTCTCGGCTCTGACGCGTTTTGCTTGGCTAGGTATGCTGAGGTCCTTGGGCTTTTTTTTTTTTTAAGTTAGACCTCTGAAATGTGATGATCCTGAGGGTCTCTTTTGACATTATAGCAACATTTTAAATGAATTTGTAGGGGAATACACGGGAGAGATAAAAAGTCAGGTTACCGTAGCATGTGCTGAAGCCATCTGACTGCATGTAGTGAGGCTTTTGTGGTGGCAGGGGCCAGAGGACCCCCAGACTGAGCCAGTTGTGAGCTGTGGGCTCTTACTTGTGCATAACTCACCCAAAGTGCCAGGGGGGCACACCCCGCACCCCTCCAGCGAGAAAGTGCTTAGTGGCAAGGCTGGATGCAGCCGTCCTGCCAGGAAAAAGCCGTGGTGTTACAACTTTCTTCCCCACGATGACGTGAGGTGCGCAGCGTGCGTGGTACACACAGGAAGGGGAACGGCTTCGGGGCGTCCCCATGCCTCCCCCTCTGTCACCAGTGCAGAGGCTCTCCAGAGCTGCCCCTGGCACCCCAAGACCCCTCACTCACGGGCCGTAGGCTCAGCCTGGTGCTCAGCAGAGGCGTTTGCCACTTGACGGTGGGTCCCTGAGGTCCACGTGGGCTCTGCTGAAGGTCCTGAGGGTCCTTGGTGCCCTCCCACCTCAGAGGGCTTTGCACGTCCCCCTGCACGTGTGTCACAGCAAAGCAACTGCCAGCATTTGTCTCCCACGCTGAGCTACTCGTGGTTGGATTTAATGGGCAGTTTTATCCCTGGGGAGTGCACGCCTCGGGGAGATGATTACCTTGCAAAGTCATGCTCCCCAGCATGGGCATGACGTAGGTGTCTGTGTCATCTCAGGCCATGCTGGACTGACCCGAGCAGTGGCTG
>NW_009225852.1:1251-1560 GCF_000690835.1 Fulmarus glacialis
CTGCTGTTCGTCCCGTCGGTGGCAGTGGCAGCAGCCAGCCCCGGTCCCGTGCCAGGCTCAGCCGGGGCGCAGGGCTGCTGCCTGGGGCACTTGGCTCAGACGGACAGACTCGCTGCTGCTTCTCCCCCAAAACAAAACCCCAAACCCTGCACCATTCTCAAAACAGAACAAGCCCCCTTCCCTGCAGCTGGGGCTAAATCTCATGTTTAAAGTGGAAACAAATGTGCCCTGCGCAGGAGGGTATGTTTAATTTGGGCGTGCGGCGATGCAGGGCCAGGACTGGCAAAGCCCGGCGCGGCCCCGCGGCAG
>NW_009225853.1:0-22162 GCF_000690835.1 Fulmarus glacialis
GGGGTGGGGGTGTAGGCGGCTTTTCCACGGGCTGGCACGTCCGTGCGCGGCTGCATCAGGAATCCGAGATGAAGGCTAGCTTGAAAAAAACATCATAGTCATTAGCACCTTCTAATAACTACACAGGAGCTGGGTGTGTATGGGTGATTAAGAGGCCAACAGAAGGAAGTAGGACGTACCGGGATCGCTTGGTAGTTTCACAGACGTCCGGTCAAAGCACAGGCCAAAGCATAATACGTTAAAACACCACGGCAGGTCTGTCACGTGTAGGGGGGGGATGAAATTGCTCGGGCCTCCTTTGCTTGCTCTTCATGTAGTAAGCCGTATTCTGATCCATTTCTCTTTGCGGTAAACTCTCTGACATTGTGTTTCCCAAGTTGTGTTTTTATTAAACTTGCTTTACACGACGTGTTGCTGGTTCTCTCTATATCGGTAAATAAACTTTCTGTCTAGTTCTGGTCATGTTTGTGCCAAGTTTGGAAAACTGGCTCGTTCATTTGGAGGGTATTTCGATAAAAGAACCAAATGTGACCAGTTCTAAGTTTTGTAGAGTCCAATTAAAAGAAAAAATAATTCGGCCAGCTAGAACATACTTGATTTCAAGTACAGTTAAGTAAACAGCTTTCTATTATAATGGTTTTATTTTCAAGAGCATGAAAGTGAGAGATTTGAATTACAAACTTTTCAAGCAATTAGATTAACTGGCTCTTAGGATTGGCTTTAGTATATAGCCATTATCAGATCAGACTTTGGTGTGCCGATGATATCTGTATGTAAGTAGTAAAAGTTACTGTCTCATCTTTTTAATAGGCAGATATTTCACCTGTTATCAGCTCTCTCACTTCAGCGAGCTTTTAATTTATTCAGCCATTGTTTAGGATGAGACGATTTGAACGCTTAACATGGCTTTCATTCGATAAAAACCTATGTACTATTTATTCTCAAAGAAAAATAAGGGGTTAGCACAGTTCAGTACTGTGATAGGATAATGTCAAGGCAGAAGTTGAAGGCGATTCAAATGCTTCTCCTCCTTAGTAATGACAGAATTTTGAGGGGCCGACTTTATCGTTGTCATTAGTTGAGCAATCTGTTCAACCCTGTGTTTTGTGACTTAGTTTGTAATTTGTCAAAGGTGGGAACAAGTACAGCTTTTTCACCTGAGCAGTGCTTGCATTCAGAATTTGAGAATGTGTCTCTTACAGAAATGCTGTTACTCCAAATGTTGTAAGTATTTTTCAGACTTTGGGAAGCACACATATTTTATTCTACACCTAGTCCAGTTCAGCTAAAAGTATTTCCCATCTGTATTAAACTTGCATCTGGCAAGTATCTGGAAGCACTTGTTTAAAATATACTTAAATGATATTTTATAATTATACTTTTGCAACATTTTATGTTCTTGGCAAACACCTAGAAAGCATTTGCTGATTTTTTTTTTTCCATAGATCATTCCATCCATTTCCTGAAACCTTGAAGTTGGAGCTCTGAGGATGAATGGTTATTCTTACAGTAGTATTGGTTTCATTTTGATTCCAAACTAGCTGCCTTTTCTTGGTTTAGCCGCATCTTGGGCTATGCTTATTAAACAGCTAGTAACAACTAGCTTGGGTTTTGAAAATGTCTTTGAAGGTGTGTTTGACATTACCAGCTGTCTGTAAACTAGGGATCTCAAAGCTCTTCCAAAAACTAATTAGGCTTGATGACACATTTGTGTGGTATGCACACATTTCATAGTTGTGACTTTTCTGAATTTGAGTCATAGTCCAGAGTAAAACCCAGGCAATCTTGTTTAATCGCTAAACTGGAAATACTTGAGTAATCTGAATCTGCACTTCTCCCTTCAAATTTTTTGAATGGTTATGTTTCTAGAGGTTTATTATTTTATCGCTGTTGCTATGTACGTTTAGCACAGTTTAGCATTAAGTGTATGTTCTGTGTGATTTTGAAATTGTTACTAAAGTGGACTGTCCAGTTGCTCACGACTAAAATGGGAACTGGTGACTCATTCAATAAAAGCTCCAGCAGAATCAGCAAAAGTACAGCATGGGTAGGTGTGTCCACTTGGTAACAAGTTAACTGCTGAATGCATTTGCCTCCTGCAAACTAGCGCACAGCCTTTTATGGCTGAAATGTAATGAAAGTAAGTCAGTTTTACTAGTTGTGAATTTTAATGAGTAGCTTGTACCTGGTTGCAGATGTATTCTAGTAATGTTTTATAATTTATTGTGGAATGACAATGCGGTGTTGGTTAAGCAGAAATCTTTAAATTTTTTGTACTTCTGCTCCATAGAAGAGATGAGGAGAGCTGTTGAGAGTTTCCATGCTGTCCTTGTCTTTGTGGAGAAATTGCATTGGCCTAAGATAGGTGCTTAGTGTTAGTTGAAAGTGGTGATGTTTGTGAAGGCTAGTATGGACCCACTTTGAGTCAGATGTTTGGGAAATGTGTCCAGGAACACACATGTTTGAGGAGTGTCAGGATTATTCTAGAAGCAATTAGCATGAATTAGAAAAGCTTCTTTTCTAGTAAAGGAAGCCCTGTTACTACTTCTGGAAATAATGAACTGTTTGTTGCTGGCACTTTTGCTGGTGCTGGCAGTAGTAATTCTAATGACTTCCAGGGCAATACTGAAGTGTTAGATATTTCTACTGTGGCCAGTCTGATATCCACAGTTCTTACTCTTTTGGCCATTTTTTTTTTTCTTTCTTTTGTAATGTAAAACCTTCCAATATTTTTGTTTCTCATTATCAGTATCTAGGTTGTCTTTTCTCTCCCGCTTAATTTATATTAAAGTTTGTGAAAGCTTTGTTAACTTATTTAAAAGACTGGCAATGCTTGTATTTTTTGTGGCTTAAATCAGTTGTTGACTTGCTACTGTCATGTGAATATGGTAATAGTTTTTTTTTACAAGAAAATGTTAGACATCTAACATTTTCGTTAACTTCTACAGACGTCTTTCAGAGAATATAATCTTCAAATTCGCTTGTAATCTGCAAACATGGCAAGAAAGGGCGTAAAACATGTTGTACCAGCTGAACCAGAGACTGATTGCAAATTTTCTTTGGCCATGATATCCAACAACATAGCTAAAGATAAAAGCAGCACATAAAGAACAAAAACATAAAATAAGGGTTTTCATAATATGATTGGCCCTTGGTCCTTCTCCAAAGAAAAACAATTAACTGCGTGGTTACTGTTTTTAAACTAATACTAAACCGATTTCAGTCTTGTTAACATCACATGGCTCTCCTATATGCAAATTGCAGTGAAGCGAGTTAGTACCAATGGGTGTGACTTCAGGTATCTATTGGGACTTTTTTCAGTGTTCTTCCAGACGTACAGGAGCAACGAAAAGGAGCTAATGTAGGAGATCATAAATATGTCTGCCGTACTTGAGAACTCTTTCTTGCTTAAATACCTTGTTGACTTAAAACATCACAGACATGTCTTGTGGCTTTGAAGGGACATATGAAAACTGAAGAAGTCTTGATACTTCCCTATCTAAATAACTGAGATCTTAAATTCAGACTTTGAAAAGTTAGTTATGGAGTTCTACTGGAAAAACTGCTCCATTGGAGTAACAAAAGCTGGTTTACGTTACTTCATTTTGAATGTTTGCTCCTTCATTGAGCTTGTATGTATTTCATCATGAGCTTTTAATGTATATATATCATTTCATATTTTCAAAATTAGTAAGTGCTAGTTTTAAATCTCTTTGAACTGTCCTTTGCCCAGAAGTTCATCATAGATCTTTTTTGTCACTAAGGAAGGCGTTGTGTGGAACAGCTGCCTGAACCAGGCTTGAACTCAACCTAGCAAAGAAATTTTGTCAGTTTAGAGGTATTGGTGATTGAGGAGTTCTTAGGTTAATGTTTGCAAAAGGCCTCATATAGGCACAAGCTGTACCCTTAAAAGCATTTTTATTGATACAATATACATCTACATGATGTGGGAGCGGCCATCTGATTTTCACAAATGTTAAAACTTTTCCTCCTGTGGAATAGGTCGTAATTGCCATCACTCGATACATTTTCTCCTGTCACCAAACCATCTTTTCATAGTATGGTCCAATCCCTTAGACTACTGGGACTTCTACAGCTTGTTCAGCTGACTCGTGCTCCTATCTCTGAAGTGCAGCTTTTGCTGAGCAGTTTTTGCCGGTTTTTACTTGCATAAACCAGAGTGGGGTTTATTTACATTGGAGATTTGGGTTTGTCTCTTGTTGGTGGTACTGGACTTAAAATAGTAAAAATTTTATGAAGAATTATACTTCAAATGTTATTTGTGTGCTTATTAAGATAATTTTAGCATTTCCTACTAACTCCGTGATGTTTTTCCAGCTGAACGAGCTTTGGATACCATGAACTTTGATGTCATTAAAGGCAAACCAGTGCGCATCATGTGGTCTCAGCGCGATCCCTCTCTACGCAAAAGCGGTGTAGGAAACATCTTCATCAAAAACTTGGACAAATCAATTGATAACAAAGCTTTGTATGACACATTTTCTGCTTTTGGAAACATTCTATCTTGTAAGGTTAGTGGAAGACTATTGGTGCGTTTAATGGTTTGACACAAAAACATTCAATTTATGCTGGAAACATTCCATGGGTATTACAATAGGGTTTTTCTTTAATAGGTGGTATGTGATGAAAATGGATCCAAGGGTTATGGATTTGTACATTTTGAGACACAAGAAGCTGCAGAAAGAGCTATTGAAAAAATGAATGGTATGCTGCTTAATGACCGCAAAGTGTAAGTACATAAATATGTAGTTGGGGATCAACAGGCTGACATTCATTTTACTGCGGACAAATATTTAAAGCTTACCTAGAAAAGACAGGTTGTTCTACAAATTTCTAATTTTAAAGAGGATTTAGTATTTTAGTGCTAGGAATACTATGAATTGTATCATCTGCCTATTCTAAAGGCAGAATAAGTTCAGAAAAGGCTAATAATGGACTCTAGGGAAAAAATTGTTGTATTAGTTGTCTTAGAAGCCAATGCTGTAATGAGGATTTGGGAACTCTGATTTTCTGATCTTACTGGTCTGAGATAAAATACAATCCATCGGGTATTCTGAATAATACTTCCTTTGTAAGAGTTGTGAGTTAGGTATGTTACCCATTTTTTGGATGAAACTTACAGCTGTAGAGTTAGTCAGTCCTGAATAGCAGTTGGATTACACTGATGTTTTTATATGATTGTCTGTTAATAGGCATATCTAGGAAATAGGAATTGAAAACAAAACTTACAGAAACATAATGTTTTAGACATTATCACTGTTCTATACTGTAGGAAAAAAAAGTTATTTGGCTACTTGGTTAGTGATATCTAGTCTTGAGGGGGGGCGAGTGTGTCTCACAGTTATGCCTAAGGGATCATTATGGTATTTGGTATAGTTGCAGAAGAATAGGTCTGTAAATACTTGAGAGGGTTTGGAAAAAGGATAACAGAAATAAGCATCAGCTTACCATCATGCATTATTTTTACATGTAGAGATGGATGGATCAAGCCACATACAGGGGGAACATATATTTTGAAACTTTAGTTTTCCTGCTTGTTCTGTGCTTGACTGGCAAACTCTGGATGTTTTTACTCAGCTTCCATCTTTATACAACCTTTTCAAATTAGTAAAAAAAGGTCAGCATGTAGTCGTAAAAGCACATGATTTACGTAAACTTTGGTAAAATACATCATGAGAGTTAATTTTGCTTTGAATTTCTATTCAGGCGAGGTTTTTAAAAGTGAATTAAAGTACTTCACTCACTAAATAGTGAGTATTCACTCACTATTGTCGATAAGAAAATCTTGAGTTACTGTATGCTACTTTATTGGATTTGTCAGATCTGGAACTATAAAGTTGGACAATACAATAAAATTTGAGAGCAAAAATCTACTACAATCAGAAGTCAGTGTTAGCCATGTAACGTCTCTACTAGAGCAGCTCCTTGGGTTGCAGAGTGTTATGTTCAGCTTCTGTTCTTTCTCTGACGGTGTGAACTAACCTTTGGTGTTCCCAGCCAATTTGCAATGGTATTTGACTAAAGAGCAAGTTGAACTATTTATCTCTCTATGCCTATTTAAAAAACAACAACAACAACAACAACAACAAAAACCCAAAACAAACCAAACAAAAGTCTTGCTTTGATATAGGCTGAAAAGGCGTGTAAAGGAGTAGGGGAGGTTAGTTAAATATCCCTTGCTTAAAGACTGGATTGGAGAACAGTAATTGCTTTAAGGATGCCAAGTTTTTAGTATGGTAGAGGGATTATGCTGTTATCTAGAATTTCTGTTTAGCCACTTTACCTGGTACTCTTTCCTATTGTCCAGCTCCTGTTGTCAAAGGCTGTTTTATAAGAGTGAACAACCTTGCCAATGGCTTGAAAGCATTTTTATGCTAGTAACTGTGATAAGCACTGATGTAGAAAGGATAGTAAAATTGTTTTTCTGGTGGAGTTTTATCGTAAATATTTTATCTAAAGAATTTCATGCCTATGATGAACATTGAGATGAGACTGAGTAAGAATAAAATATGATGCCAGAGGATTGAAGTAAATTTTTAAACCTTGACAGACTTGCTTTAATCTACACTATTCTGTTCTCCTGCAACTAGATTTGTTGGAAGGTTTAAATCCCGCAAGGAACGTGAGGCAGAGCTTGGAGCCAGAGCAAAGGAATTCACCAATGTTTACATCAAGAATTTTGGAGAAGACATGGATGATGAGAGACTTAAGGAACTCTTTGGCAAGTTTGGTAATGTCTTAAAGTTTAAGTTTATATAAACATTAGTGAACTTCAGCTTACTTCTTATATCTTACCTGTACAGTGGCCTTATAATCAGGAATCAGCTGGCTGGCTAATGTTGATTTTAAAAAAAAAAAAAAAAAAAGTACTGAAAAGTTGGTGCTTAATTCCAGTCTCAGAGTCAAACTACAGTAATACTCACTGCAGAATTCTAAATAGACAGAATAGCGCGTATAATCCTGCCGTCAGAATTTTTTCCAATAATCTGAAAATGATGTGTCTAAATAGTCTTTTGAATGGGTTTTGCAAATTTTTTTAAGTTGCAAATAGAAATGTTTTCTGGTTTAGTACAGATTGGTGTTATGAATTCACTATAGGATATATGACAAATGAGTTTGCTGTTGCTTTCATTGACCTGCAGACTTTTCTTTACTCGGAGTATCTCTGCTTTCATTATTCAGTTGCATTGTGATGGCTGACCTAATACAAAATTATAAGGAACTTTTCCATTGGCAAGCTGTTTGGCTCTGTCTTCATCCTCAGTTATGCACGGGGCAAAATTATGGCAGACATATGATCGTGACCTAGTAATATATATGAGGTGTCACCATCGGAGGCAAACTCCTTAATTCAGTTACAGATTCTTATTCTGGTTTATAGGACACATCTATTTTATTTTCAGGCTCAGCTTTTTTTTTTTTTAATTTTCTTTCCTCCATGCTTTTGCTGTTCTCCAGTGGATATCATGTAAAGCAAAACGAAGCCTTGTATATGAGATATTCTATAGCAGCCCTAAGCAGCATTTACAGGAAATTCTTTTCCACTATTGAAGTATCTGTGGTTGAAACAGTAGCGAATTTAGCTGCTAGTATCTGTCTCAATTGAGTCTGTGAACTGCAATTTTTTAAAGGTTTGGAATTGCTGAACTGGGATGGCCTTTCACCATGATAAATGGTGAAGCACATACCTAATAGAAAGGCCTCCTCTCCGGCTTTCAGTATCTGTTTCAAAGGATGGAAGCACTAATGCTTTTTAAATGTCATAATTTTTAATGAGAAAAACAATTTCGTTCACTTTGAGGTGAAATTCCTACCCCATTTTGGTTGAAAGTACAGTAGGAAAGAAGTTCCGCATGGCAGACTTCAGCCATAATGGCTGAAGTTCAGCATCAGGGCAGATTAGCAATTTTATATTAATGGGTGATGTTTACTAGCTACTATTATTGGTGCAGGAGTCCTTTGTAATACAAGTGAAACAAACTAAATATTCAGACATCTAAATGGGATGTTCAAAACATGAAGAAAATACACTCTGTATACGAAGCATAAGTATTTCATTCTCTTTTTAGGTCCTGCCCTAAGTGTGAAAGTTATGACCGATGAGAGTGGAAAATCCAAAGGCTTTGGCTTCGTTAGTTTTGAAAGACATGAAGATGCTCAAAAAGTAAGCTTTTGGACTTCATTTTAGGAGTTCTATAACTGACACCCAAATAATATGTTTCATTGAGTGATTTGAAATCTTGTGAATTCATTAAGGGTTTTTAATTGGTCAAGGACACTGCAAAAACAGGTGTCTGCTTCCTAAATGACTTAGCATAGTTTCTGTCATTCAGAATGCTTTCTTATGAGCAAATGTCATTGATTTGAGGAGCTTATTAAGTCAAGATCCTCTGAGATAGCTGAAACTAGTGTAGAAATGGGGAATCTTGCCCATTTAATAATTTAATAACCTGTTGTAGTTGGGCTTAAAGGTCTCGATGAGATTTGGACTCCCTCATGCTGGGCAACATACAAGCATAGTAAATTATTACATCTCTGCAAAACCCAGATGAATCATTGGATCCAATTTGGTTGCACAAAACATTTGTGCAAGGCAGAAGGGACTGTGTTTTCAAACTTCAGCACTGCAAAGTCAGCAAATTATGGAGTATGTTGGCACAGCTATAAGAAAATAGCCATAGAGCCCTATGATGTTGCTTTTACTCTGAAGAGTAACTTTGGAAGAAGGGTCCTTTTAATTCGTATATATGTCTGTAATGTACCAGTATACTGTATAACTTGATTCTTTGTTAGCTGGTTGCTTTGATGTGTCAGTTGACTGTGGCAATAGGGTCGTAGCATCAGGAGAAAAACTTAGCACAGAACAAATCAGGGCAACAAATGAAGTTTGCTTTTCAAAAAGCATTTCAGTGGTCTGTCAGTACTGCAAGTGTACAAGCAAGAGATTAGAACAAATCCTGTCTGTCTTACCTCTACATTGTTCAGTCTTGCATACGTTCATTGATGAATTGTTTCTCTTACATTCTCTTACAGAATCACATGTTGGGTGTTTTAAATAACATAAAATTCTAATATCTCAATGTGTTTAATGTCTTTGATCATGAAGGTATACAATAAACTGGTGACTTCTGGTTTTAAATTAATTTAATAAATCCGTGCCAGAGTTTTCACATCTTAATAGTTGTAACTCAAAACAGCATAAAGGAAAAAAGTTTGTATTTTCATACTCTCTAAGTATTTCCTTAATGAAAGATTAAAAATTTTAAAAAAAAAGCCATATATGCC
This sequence comes from Fulmarus glacialis, assembly GCF_000690835.1. NCBI lineage: Eukaryota > Metazoa > Chordata > Aves > Procellariiformes > Procellariidae > Fulmarus > Fulmarus glacialis. The sequence goes on from NW_009225853.1 coordinate 9,307, forward strand.
AGCTGTAGCTTAACATACAGTATAAGAAAATCTGGTAGATATTACAGTTTCAGATGATACTTTCAAAAACAGAAGTCAGGTGTGTGAATTAGAGCTTTTCAACTTAATTTGCTTTCTTTTCTCTGCCTTTAGCAAGGTAAGGCTGGAGAAATAGTTCTTCATTATGTGACTTGATTCCCCACCCCACGCCCCCCAACTTCATACAAGAAAAGTTTTTTGCATCCCTTGTGACTTTTCTTTAATTGGACAGAAGCACACTCAGAAAGCAATTTCCATTTTACTTTAAGCAGGGAGGTCTTGGGGTATTTTGTTTCAGCTAGTGATATTTTGGATGGATTGGCTCTTTTTCTGGAATTCTTATGTAATAACTTCCTTTTTATATTTGAATTACATTTTTATTTTGTACACCTGAAATACACTGGAATACAAAGCACTGCTAACCTCTTGTTTATTAATGAAGGCTGTAGATGAGATGAACGGGAAGGAGCTCAATGGGAAACAAATCTATGTTGGCCGTGCTCAGAAAAAGGTGGAAAGACAAACGGAGCTGAAGCGCAAGTTTGAACAAATGAAGCAGGACAGGATCACCAGATACCAGGTTCAGTTTTAATTCAAGTGGACTAACTTTATTCTATAATATTTTTAGATTTACCCAGACCATTTGCTTTCAAAAATAACTTGCCTTTTTTTTAGGGTGTAAACCTTTACGTGAAAAATCTTGATGATGGGATTGATGATGAGCGTCTTCGAAAAGAATTCTCCCCATTTGGTACAATCACTAGTGCAAAGGTAAAGTAAAGTTTATAGATTGTGCTCGTCCTTTTTCTGAAAATGAACAGTAATCTTTCACCAAGGAAGAGTGATTTATTTCATTGACTAACAGACATGACCCAGTCATTTATCACTGCTACTATATACATGGATATCCGCTTTCTTGATTATTGTACATCTTGGGTTGTGATCTATATGATCATCCTTTCTTGAAATAAACTGAGTACTGATATTAATGTGAGAAAAATGACATCTTTTCAGTGCAGTAATGTGTTCGTTATTACTTCACTGAGGTTTTCATCTGTATTCAGTAAACAATTAGCTATTAATTAAGCTATTATATTCCTTTTTATAAATCAATTCAGTAAAACAAGCCTGTGGTCTCACTTCTAGTAAGGTGAAAAAAGAAACTCAGGCGAGTTGAGTAGATACAACATTCTCTTGTTTTAAAACTAAATTTTGTACTGACAGGTCATGATGGAAGGTGGCCGCAGCAAAGGATTTGGATTTGTATGCTTTTCATCACCAGAAGAAGCCACCAAAGCTGTCACAGAAATGAATGGTAGAATTGTGGCTACTAAACCATTATATGTAGCTCTAGCCCAGCGTAAAGAGGAGCGTCAAGCTCATCTCACCAACCAGTATATGCAGAGAATGGCAAGTGTAAGAGCAGTACCTAATCCTGTAATCAACCCTTACCAACCAGCACCTCCTTCAGGTTACTTCATGGCAGCTATCCCACAGGTATGTATAGAGATGAGTAACCGAATGTTTTGTACTGTGTATAAAATCTGTTTAGATTTAGCAGTAAATACAACTATTAGCGTGTGGCCATAACTTCAGCATTCTAATTTCATAGCAGAAAGGTTATGGACTGTTCAGCATGCCTTTCAAAGATAACAGTTACACAATGTTTTTATATTTGACAGACTCAGAACCGTGCTGCATATTATCCTACTAATCAACTCGCTCAACTTGCTAGACCTAGTCCTCGCTGGACTGCTCAGGGTGCCAGACCTCATCGTAAGTCACTTCTTTACCTCTTCCCAGTGATTGCAGTAAACTCCATGGCGTTTACCTTTGCAGTTTTATGTACATTTTCACAGCATTACAGTCTTCTCTTTGTCATGTTAGTGGTATTACTTCTGAACTCTTTTCATTATTCAGTGTTTCAGCATGTAACTTACTATCTTTTCTCTAAAACACAGCATTCCAAAACATGCCTGGTGCTATCCGCCCAGCAGCACCCAGACCACCATTCAGTACCATGAGACCAGCTTCTTCACAAGTTCCACGAGTCATGTCAACACAACGTGTTGGTGAGTTTCATTTATGCAAACTTCAAGTATTAGACTTCTTTTTTAATTTTGCTGATTCAGAATGATCTCTCAAAAGCATTCGTAAGTTCAGTATCACATGTAGTAACACCTCCCTCCTTTTCTGGCTCTTACTAAATGAGTAAGCTAGTATCACCTTCTAGTAGTTGCTTTAAATATTGTCCCAGCAGAGACTCCTGCTGTGGTCCCATTTCTTCAGCATGAAGCATTTCTTCTTTTAGTGTAGGTTCTAAAATAATGCTGTATGACAGCTTCTGCTGTTTCTAAACATCCTCGTAGTAATAGGTTGCATGTAGAAATACTGACATAAGAATTTTAGGTCTTATTATTTTGTCATAGAATACTGTGAGCCAGTGTCATGTATGCAGAATCTTCACATCACTGAATGAACCAGAATTGACTGTAATGGAGTCTTAATTCTCTCAGAATGTATTAGGCAGTAGTATTTTTTAGCTATCTACTTCATGAAAGTATGTTTTTTTTAGGATGACTATTGATGTAATGTGCTCAGGAAATCAAGTGTCCTTTGAGGTTAGAATGAAATTAAATTAATACTCAACCAAAGTGAATGTTTTCTCACGGATCTTTTTTCAATAGCATGTAAGAAAAGCAATTTATTAGTGAAGTGACTGGAAAGTAACATCCAGTAAATTGCAAGCTTTGAACCTTCAGATACAACCAGTGATGTGACAGTTGACACTACTACTGAGATGAATCTATAATACAATACCTAAATTAGGTATTCTGTTTGGGCTGGTTTGCTGGTTGTTTTTTTTTTTTAACTTGTACGGTGTAGGCTAAATAAAAAAAAGAATTATTCACATATGGAATTATGTTATTTTTTTCAGCTAATACATCAACACAAACAATGGGTCCACGTCCTGCAGCAGCAGCTACTGCAGCTACTCCTGCTGTACGCACAGTACCACAATACAAATATGCTGCAGGTGTTCGTAATCCTCAGCAGCATCTTAATACACAGCCGCAGGTTGCTATGCAGCAGGTATGTACTTTCAGGAACGGGTCCATGCTTCTGCTGGTGTTTTTTTGCAGAGAAAGGAGGGGGACACTTATGATTGAGTTGTCTTTGTTATTCTAGAATTGAGGCTCTGCATTGTGGCAGCAGAGTTACAGCCTTGGGATTTTAAGTATATTTCAAGTTCACCTGGGACAGGATGTGATTCTGGGTTACTTCATATTTTCCAGTTGCTTGATACCTTAGCCTGGATTCTCCTTGTGTTTGCTCCAGAGTGGAGCGGTTGATACTGATTTCCAGCATCACTCGGCTCTAACCAGCACTATTTGATCAAATTGACTTAGTTCTAATTTCTTCCATATTTCTGACAGTGTAGGCATTGTTTATACTGAGTTGTGGAACATTGGATATTTGAAGCGGCACCTAATTATGAATTAGAATTTAATTTTGAAATGGTGTTAAATTATTTGCAGCCTGCTGTCCATGTGCAAGGTCAGGAACCCTTGACTGCTTCCATGTTGGCTTCTGCCCCTCCACAAGAACAAAAGCAGATGTTAGGTATGTACATGACACCTTTCTCTATGCCTTGTAGCAGAAGGACAGTCAAAGTAGTCTTTTATCAATCTTAAAATGCAGAATAAAGTTTTAGCAGTAGAACAAGGTGTTTGTTTCCCTTTTCCATTAAATCTAGGCTATGTTTGTCAGATGAGATTTGTCACCCTGATTAACTTTTTTCTCTCTAGGTGAACGTCTATTTCCTCTCATTCAAAGCATGCACCCTACTCTGGCGGGTAAGATCACTGGTATGCTGCTGGAGATTGACAACTCTGAACTCCTCCACATGCTCGAGTCTCCTGAGTCTCTTCGTTCGAAGGTAGGTGGACTTCCGCCTTACACTAGTTTTATCAGCAATTAAGTCTACACTGATTTAACGGGTGTTTACGCTGGCACAGTGGAGTAGCAGTAATGCAACAGTGGCCCAGGGCGAGAAGTTAGAATTCCCTCTTTCAGAGGGTGGCAGTGGCTTACATTAGCATGAACTGGAACTGTAATGTTATCCTTCTCTTTTTAACAATGCAGGCATTATTTGTATGTATAATTTAAACTGTTTCATTAACTTAAATATACAGAAATTACTAAGCTTCCTTTATATTTTTCTTTTTTACTTAACAGGTTGATGAAGCTGTAGCCGTACTACAAGCCCACCAAGCTAAAGAGGCTGCTCAAAAGGGAGTTAATAATCCCACTGGGGTTCCAAGCGTTTAATAAGTAAGTTTTCTGAGTGCTGTAGTTTTATAGGTTGATTGGGGCAATAGTCCTTAGTCCATGGCGTTATAAGCAGCATGCTTCCAGGTTCTGTATTGTTTGCAGCCACAGAAAGTAGCAGCTATGGTCACAGTTGTAAACAAATTTTATGCTCAGTCCTGTTGTCCAGTTCTGTAGCTCTTGGTTAGCAAATGCTCCTGACATGTCTTGCATATTTAGCTGGAATTAAAGCAATTGTTTTTAACAGCATATTTAGCTGGAATTAGTTCTAGGCATGCATGCAAAAATGGGCAGTTCTGTCAAATGCTACTATTCATACTGTTGTTCAAGAGGAACTTGGGGTGGAACTGAAGTAAGCTTAAAATGATACTCCAACCCTATTTTTCCTTAGAAATGAAATAGCTTATTTACACTATAATTTGTATATACTTGCCAAAATCTAAAATTATACAGTAGTTTAAACTACATATTGTCTTGACTTTGCATTTTGGTGAGTTTAACTTTAATGTCAATTAAAATACTGATTTTCTTTATCATCTTCTGTGGGGATAGTATCTTAATTTTGCATGACAGAAAGAGGCAAAAGGTGGTATCTTTACAATTTTGAAAGGGGAAGATGTGGAGTTCAGGATAATACAGGAGTCTCTTATTCAGTCCAGTGAGGTTTTGCCTGTATATGAACTTACTTTCCACGTTTATAGCTGTCAGTTGAAGATGCCTGCTTTAATATTTGATCACTTAAAATTTTCTCTTTTCTTGGTCTTTTCATTTCTGCAACTTTCCTTTTGGAGGCAGAATGAGTCATGTGTTTTCCACACCTCTTTCTTTTTCTGGTTTTTTTTTTTTTTTTGCTAGTGACACTTTAAGTGGAGATAAACAAGTGCTGAATAAGTTGTCTGTCCTGAACTAAGATGCCCAAACTTTGAGACCATTACTCCGTATGTTTCATGATGTTTTAGTAATTGGAAATTGAAAATAACAGGTAGTGTAGTTATTTGATGAACTTTGGTATGCTGGCCTTAAGAGTCGAGGTGACCTGCAGTCAAGTTAGTTACGGTAACAAATTATTGTGCGTAGCCATTGTCTAAGGCTGTGCTGTGCAGAGTAATGTTTGGTTCTATACTCAGTTTTGTCTTACCAAGTATCACAGACTTGGGATATTTCAATTCCATGTTTCTAAAAAGCAGGGGATATACCTCTGATACACTGCTTGTAAAGGACTTTGGTATGATTGGTGCCGTGAAAGCCCAAAGTGCTGTTGGGCTTACAGTTGCAGAAAGCATGTCAGAAAACAAAAGGTGCTGCTTTAATTTTAAAACCGAACAACGTTGTTTTTGTTTGCAGAAAGATCCGGGACTACAATCTAGAACTTCGCTTCACCGAAGAAAAAAAAAATCTAAACATGGAAAAACTATTAAATATTGAGAAAAACATTGCAAAATATAAAATAAATAAAAAAAGGAAAGGAAACTTTGAAGCTTATGTACAGAGCAACGCCGGGGCTAGCAAAACAAATGCTAGTCCTAGATTACTTATTGATTTAAAATTTAAAAAAAAATAGTAAAATAAAAAATACAAATTAATGTTTTATAAACCCGGGGGAAAAGAATTTTCAGCACAGTACAAAAATTTAAAGCATTCCTTTCTTTAATTTTGTAATTCTTTACTGTGGAAAAGCTCAGAATATCACCACTGTTTTAGTTGACAGTGAGAATTGATAGCTGAGCAAAGAAACGTAATTTGGATTATAAAATTCTTGGTTTAATAAAAATTCCTTAAACACTGATTAACTTGTGATGGTTTCTTTTGTACAGTGTACTTCTGATAAGGTTGTCATTCAGAATACCAAGTTAGAATCCCATTCTATAGTATGTTTAGCAGTTTCTAGAGAAGATTAGCCTACATTTAGCCACCTGTTACTGATAATACAAATTTAGGCATTAAAACAAATGAAAAGAGCAGCTAGATCCATATCTGGGTTTTAAATCCTTAATAGCATGATGTCTGAGCTCTTGTCATTGTCTAATGAGAAATAGACTTTTAAATACCCTACCTTGAGATGATCAGTAAGAAATGTTATTATAAAAGGCCTGTGTTGGAATTGTGTAACATACCAACACATGTTCCCATTTCACCACCTGCATGTGGTGTTCGTTCTCACAGGTTTTGGTGGAAGTAACAATCTACATAGGTCTCCAGCTGTGTCTTTAGATGGCTAGTGATCCCTCAGATGGAGGCAGTGTCGTATGGATATAGGTGAAAAAGCAAGGATTGTCTGCAACAGACAGTGTTGCAAAATTCCATTATTGTGAACATATAAACACAAGGCATTCCTAGAACGAAACAGATGAGGCTTCAGGTGGTAATGTAGTAAAAATTTAATGCATAGTAACCAAAAGATCATGCTTTTCACACGGTAAAAATGCTTCTGCGGACAGGACTGCTTAATCGTCCGAGTTGGATATTTCTAATGCTGTGTCCCCTAACAAGTGAATGGCTACTGTTCGCTTTTTCTTTTCCCTCTGTTAGTAAGAGATCAATTGGTTTAATATTAGCTTTGCTACATTTTGGTCTTTTAATGTGCTGAACAAATCCTTCTTGACAGAGGCAACTTTGAAAGTTTCATGTAGCTCTGGTAACTAAATCACTGAATTATTACTGAAAAAGAATACAGTTAGGGTGCTTTAAATCAGCAGATTTGAAAACTGAGAAAGTGGTCTGAAATTGAATGCTGTTCCTTATTACTTAATATTCACTACAAAGATCTTTTCAGTAACTTCCAGTTGTACTGTGTCACAGAGCTCTGCATACAGTGAGCTTTTGCAAAACTTGGTGGTTTTTTTATCAAATATGTGAATGGTGAAGTAATTCTAGCAGTTTTACTGGCTCCAGGAATCTGCTGCTTCCTGCAAAATAGAATTGAAGGAGGAGTGTGGGGGGGTGCCTTTTTAAAATAAATTGCTGCTTGATCTAAATCTGATCTAGTGTACAATACTATAGAAATAATCCTGTCTTCACTCAGGGCTGATAGGACCTTCAGGTCAGCTTGTGTGTTAGTCACTAAAAAGAGCATCCAAGCCAATGATCAATGGCAGCAAAAGTGAGAAGAGCCAACACTAGCACATGAGCTGTTTGATTTGCTACAGGACCTTACTGAGGTGGAGAGTTTTGCAGGATTAAAACTGTTAAATGCATGATCTAGCTAGCTTAAAAGCATAATCGAGAGAGAGAGTAATGAGCTTTTGATGCAATACAAACTTTCAATGTGTAAGTTAGTGGTTGTCCATCTACAGATGGGTTATCCTACAGTTGCTGCCTTGCTTTTTTCCCCCCTTCCTTTAAAGGAGTACTTTCTGCAGACTTGCAGAATGAGGGAGACGTTTTCTACCCCATTTAGCCCATAATTGGCTCTGTAAGCTGCTTAATCAAAATTGATAATGCAGGGGGAGAAAGGAAGCAGTGAAGATGGCATGCCCTGCTTTTACAGAGGAGAGAAAAACCTGGCAGGCTGGGATGGGGGAAACGAACTAAGATCTCTTAGTCATGGAGGAAGGCATGACCCTTAGCCTCTGTGATCCATTGGGCGCCAGCTGCTGTATTCGAAGGATTTCTGCGGAATCATAGGAACGTGTTAGTGAGTGCTTTCTGGAAGGCTCTCTGAAATCTGTGTTGCATGGGGGGAATGCCAGTGTTCTCTGGGCCTATTGTTGCAGTCTTAAAGCCCTACAGTAGCTTTCTGAAGTCCCACAAAAGACAATTCAAGAGTGGTCTTATTTTTCCCCTTGTGCAAAGATCTTCAGACTGGATTTTTTCTGTTAAGTGAATTTGAGAAATAAGCCTAGCATGGAGAGGTGAAATTGGTCTGGCATAAATGAATCCTATTCAAAATCCCTCACTTCACTATAAAAGCATTAGGCTAAGCCTGTACAATTCTTACGTTCAGTCCTGTCCTGATGGAGGCAGACTGAGTTAATTTGCAATGTTGCTGAAGTATACGACTAAGAATTTTTTAAATTGGATGGTAAATCCTACAAAGGAGGCGGTTCAAACAAGATATGTACATGATAAGAGGTTGAATGTACAACCTTAATTTTATGTAATGTCAACTATAAAAACATTAAAGTTTTGGAGACAGTTTTAAAGACCTAAAAATACTTGGCACCATAATAAAAATGTTGAAGAATTGGATGATATTAAAGGTTTAATGGAAGGTCTAAAGGATGATATAAAGACCTCACTGTTTGCAGGAGTTTCAGGGCCCTAGCAGGAAAGTAAGAGCCCACCTCACTCCTGCCTGTTTCCCCAGAGAAGAGGTAATGTGTCTTCGGTGAGTCTGCTGGAGTTAAACCAAACTAATTTTTATGTTTTGTAAGAATGTGCAAGTTGTTTAACCTCTTGCATATGGGGAAACTGAAAAAACAGGAAAAGAGGGTTTCTTCCAGCTTTGTACAAGACACTTGTGGGTGTGTCAAGCACTAGCATGTGTACCAGCCTGAAATACCAGGTAACTTTTGTGATGGAAGGAAACAGTGAGGCAGTTCTGCTGAGGCGATCATGACGGCTTGAGAAAACAAAACCCTGGGTTGGTTGGGTTTATTTCTTCCCACTCTTGATTACATGGTAATTCCCCACTGTATACCACAGATCCCTACTTAATCAATGTCGTCTTTTTTTTTTAATCTTAGAGATAGTAAACAATGTGTTTGCTAGTGCCTTTATCAATGTATCTTTAGAGTACTACTGTAAAACAATGCACCACACAGAAAAATCAATTTATTCAATAGAGGTAGAGCATTGTTCCTTTGGGTTGATAGGCAGCCTAACTGGCAGTCACTTCCTTCTGCCACACGTTCCCCCTAGCATGTGTCAGAGGCTTACACTGATCCTCTGCCGCCCTGCAGCCACCCAGTGCTAAGCTGATTTTGCTGGATCCTCTGGTATTTCATTCCTTCAGCCCTTCCCTGTCTTCCATTCTAACCAGAGCAAACGCTTCAGAGTTTAGCAGCAGCCAAAAGCCTGCTCCTGAAATCAATGGCGATTTGAATGAATGAATGGTACTATATTCACCATCCTCTCTCCTGAGCAGAATGTGGCTTTATGGGCAACTAAATGAAAGGTTTTGTGCAGGGGTAATCTGGATTGCATGCATTCTCTTTGCTGCTCTGCAGAAGTCTAGGAAATTTGGATTTCACTGGGTCCTGGCAGAGGAGGGGAGAAGGTGGTGAAAATCAAGATGTTCCTGAGTCAGGCAATGTCATTACAGTTGCCAGTTTATACTAATTAGGTGTCCACCCTTGAATAAATGATATCTTCAGTCCTTGCACCGAAATGTATTTCCTTGTCGGGAGTATTGTTAATGATTGCTATGGACAACTGGATGTTAAAAGACAGCCACTTAAGATTTTGGATTAGGATTCTTGGCAAAAAGGTTTTCTGAATTCTGCATCTAATAGACATACTTCTGCTTGGAATAACTGGGAAAAAAAAAAACCAAACCACTCCCAAAAAACAACCAGGATTTGCATTTATTCTCAATAGGTCCAGGATTTGTGGTCCAAACTGACATGCTAGAGAGAGGCACAGTCTTGTTCTTGGGACCACAATTCACTAGGCTTTCATAGGTACATGTTTCAGGCCATCCTACTTGGGATTAAGTAGGAAGCTCCATTTCTATGATTGATCCTTCCATTGGAGTTGCTCCCTGAACAGGAGCAACATTTTTCACTCCTTGCAGGAGTAGTGAACTCTTCATAGCTTCCCATGTATGCGAGTTGTCCCTGAGAGGCGATTTGAGGTTAGAAATGCCTCCTGAGGAAATCCAGCACAGGCTTGGATTTACTGGAATCAGAGGCTACTCTCAAAAAAGTCTCAGTTCTTTTCTCGGATTACTTTTTATGATGTAAGTGGGCACTTTGAATTAAACCACCCTGTTTCCCTTGCCTCCTTCCCGTTTTCCCTTTGATCAAATAGTCCTTTCCTTACAAAGAGGAACACCACATCCTACGTCCCATTACATCAATTAGCTGCCTCATCAGCATCATAGCAAGTGATACTAAGAGCCCCATGCCACCTTTGCAATGAAAAGCCATACAAAGGCTACAAGATGTGGCTGGGAAATGCTGCAGGTCTCCTCTGATGGAGTTTCAAAGGCAACATGCTGACTTAAAGAGGATCTGCAGCTCAACTGCTAGTGAAGGAGGTGAGCCTAGGACCTCCCTATTCTCATGTGAAGACTTGAAACCTGGGGAATCCTTGTACACCCTCCTCCCACCAGCTGACAATTTGCATTTGGGATCCTGTCCCTTCTGAGCCGCAGGTCAGCATCTCACTCACTGCCTCCCCTCTTTACAGGTTTTTCCTCAATTGACAAGCCAGGAGGAGCACACAAAAAAACCCAACAAGGCGGGCAGAGATTTCAGCACACCAGCAGCCTAACTGCTTTTCTTAGGCAACTGTGAATCTGTGTGGTACGACTACCTCTGCGAAGGAAAGCTTTTAGTCCTTCTCACCTGTAGGATGTGGTCAATAATGGATAGTAGCTGTATCCAAATGAAAACGCAGCTGGCAGGGTTACAAATCCTTAGGACGTGGCATCTGAAGTAAATACAAATTTGAAACAAATGTTTTCAGGTACACGAAGACCACAAGGTGTACATGTAGTTGGAGCTCCCTTTGAAGGACTTGGGCAACAAGAACAACAGAAAGAATATTTCCAAAAAATAATTTGAAACTTTTCTTAGATCTCTCACTTGTTGTATTGGGATTGAATGTAATCATTAAGAAAAAAAGGAAATTACATTCTGGGCCAACATAATGGGCCTGTTGCACATTAAGTACTAAGAGCAGTATATCTATGCCAAATAGTCTCCTATTTCCCACCTAACCTGCTAATGAAACATCCCTAATCAAGTCATGTTCCAGCTGGCTATAGCTGTCCAGAGGTATGTACTTTTTTGTACCTCTGAGCACACTTTAAAATGTTCCATGTGATACCTGAGCATTCAGAAAACAAAAACAATGCCCTTGGCAGGCTGACTGGTTGTGTCACATTGCAGTGACTGGCACCTTGGGTTACACATGGTTTAGGTTAAACTTGAAGGCAGCAGATGACATAAAACAGATTACAGTTCAAAAAGTGGGTCCCAAACATACTGCATTGTCACATCTGTAAGTGGAACCTTGCTTAATCCTGTCTCTTGCCACTGTCAGAGAGATTTGCTACCAAAGGTAGCTCAGTTTCCTCTCCTGTAGTTTTCCAGAGGGGAACCAGATTCAGGCAGATGAGAAGAAACCACCAACCTAGAATAACAGCAGAAGTCGAAAATTCCTGCCCACGGCCTGGAGCGTAGATCTTTCCTCTGTCTGCCTATACCTCACATTTTTCCATCAAACACCACGCAGCCACCTTGCCTCCCAGGTTACAAGTGGAGATGTGGATTTACGAAGTGGCTTGGGATGTGAACAATGATGCACACAGGGGCCTTGCTCCGGAGGGGAAGGAAAGCTCTTCCAGAGCTCCCCAGGGTGCAGGTGCCTCATCTCCCACGTACAACAGGGTAGCTATGACAGCAGGAGCTACAAAGTTGGCTCTGTAAGAGGGCGGTTGTGTGCGTGCACGAGAAGTCGTCAGACTGGTTATATTTGGCTGCACAGATGAAGAAAAACAAATAATCAAATATGTTACACAATGTTATTTCACTTACTCTTCTCCATTTTCTCCAGAATGCCCACAGTTAATCCCGTTTCTTGAAAAATACGTGCAAACCTTGTTCTGCTGGGAAAGGGTTTTCCCCGGGTCAGTGAATCATGGCCTTCCCGAAATAATTTTTTTCCTCTGACGAAGGGCCTTTTGGTGAGGTCAGAGTACTGCGCTTATGTCAGGCCCCAGTTTGCAGGGGAGGCATTTCAGCTGCATTATTTCCATGTTGATAAACTCATTTCACGTCTTCAGCAGCACTGTTCACATAAGACTACGAGGACTTCCACGGTGATTCACAGGAGAAGGCCCAGCTCCCCCAGCGCCTTTCACTCTGGGGTCCCAGAAATATGCTAAAGGAAGCTATGAAATACAGCAAGTGTAACTCACCTTTATTGTCTGGTAATTAGTGATAAACAGAAGTCCCAGGCCAGAGATGGGCCTGCCATTTTAACTACATTTGACCTCCAGTGAGGCACTGTGTGGGAAAAAGGACTTTCATTTCTTATAAACCTGCTGTGTACCCCTTTCACCAGATGGTCCCGAGTTCTCGTGCCTTGAAAAACAGTAATTATCATCACTTCGTAGTGAATTATCACTTCATAGTCCCCTTCCCGGTGCTATTCGCACCTACACAGACTTCTGTAACAGGGTGCCTTGGCCGCCTCCTTCCCTGCTCGGCACCGGCTCTTCAGCGCCCCGGGTGACCCCTGCCGCCCTTCCCAGCCAGGCCGCTCCCCCTGCGAGCACCGCTTGGCGCTTATTGACCACTAATTTCACCCCCACGTTGCCCTTCGCCGTAACGAGGCC
>NW_009225854.1:0-5265 GCF_000690835.1 Fulmarus glacialis
GGCGCAGAATATTTGGGCAGGAGACGCGCCATCTCACGAGCATGCTTGCAGGTTTTCTTCGGCAGACACGAAATGGGTCGGCCCCGTCAAATCATAGCTGACAGGGTCAAAACATCGTCCGGCCAGATGGGGTCACGTCGCGCAAATCATTCACAACACGTAAAAACTTGACAGCGTGAGTTTATAGGGCTTGTCCCATAAAGGCGCTCTACTGATCGTCATCGCCATCAGCAGCTGCCCCGAGTACTAACGATTTCCGAGGGCCAAAAATAGAGATTCAGCAGCATAAAGAAAGGACATTAGGAGAGGCGGCAAATAAATCACATACTCCTCAAAATAAGTGCGGCTTTGAAACGAATTTCAGAAGTAATATGTTGTAAACATGTAATTCCACCCGCCCTTCAGTCTTCGGACGCCACAAGCGCCTATGGGACACGGCGGTCCGGAGTGAGAACATCGGTGTCGACAACAGCGGGGTCCGGGTAGTTCTGCACCGCTCTTTGAGCAGGCAGAGGAAACAAGTTACTTACCCTTTTCCTACAAGAGTGCCAACGCCGTCATAACCTGTCGTGTTACAGTGTAGAAACTGCTTATTCCCGCTGACAACAATTTTATGGTTTTTTTTCTTCAGAAGGTGTGGGCTTTGGTTTGGTTTTTTTTTTCCCCAGCCCAATGAATAAAACCGAGGATAGATTCAGCAGCACCCAAACTGGAGAGAAGTCGCTCAGTTGCCACACCAGGAGCGAGGAAAATTGCACAGCTGCTCTTGCTCCGGGCCAGGATTCACATCTTGTTTGAAATCTCTTTATGCCTTGGATCTCCTGTGAGCTTCTGAGTAAATCATTCAGGATGAAATATGTACACTTAAAGTATCAAAAAGTAGCAGTCTGCGAGAAGCCTTGACTGGTCAGCGCACTGTGTTAGATGCAGAGACAGTTGCCATCTTTGAGAGTCTCTTTTCCAACACACAGAAGAGGAAAGAAACTGTCCTCTTTTTGTAGACAGGAAGCTGAAGCAGGGCTACTGAGCTCTGATCTTGCAGGCGTTTGATTAGTCAACACATTCATTCTCTGTTTAACATTAAGCATACGTGGTTATGTCAGTACTGGAATTTACAGACCTGTCCATAACACAAGCTACTGGGTGCAGCAATACAGAGACAGTTGGCCACGTCAGGCCCTGATGAGCACTAGTATCTAAGTAAAGAACCCGAGGAGACATTTGCACTGTTTTTCTGTCCAGTTTGAATCGTTGGGCAATTGCAACCGCATTTGGCAACGGGTCTCATGGGAAGGCAAAGCCGGGAGGACTGCGGGAGGCTCACAGCGGTGAGGTCCCGGCCACGCAGCTGGCTCTCACCACGGGCTGCGAACAGCGGGTCCTGCTGAGCTGCAGGCGGAGCCACGGGGGACAAGGGCGGGGGTCCCGGGAGGGGAAGGACAGTAATCCGTCGGTTGTTGTAACGCCGGGGACCCTACGCAGCCCCCTCCGGCCCCACCAGCCGCTTCGGCACCGCGCTGCTTTCATTTACGCTTGTCACAAGGTTGCAAACGACCTGTCGCTGTCGCCCGCGCGAGGTGTCCCCGCGCTGTTTGCACCGTTGTCATTACCCACTCCTGCGTGGCTGGCTGTGGTTTTCAGTACACCTTACCGTGTGGGCATACTAAAAGCAGGATTTTTTAATGTCCTTCACAGGCAATATAAACAGCGGGGGAGACGGGGCAGGTATTTATTCCAAAACAAGAGTAGGGTCGCCACGTAAATAAATAAAACTTGTCTGCAAGGAGAAATTCTGCAGCAGTATTGCTGCTAATGTCTTCTACAGATTGTTCTCTTTCTAATTTGAAAAGCATGCAGCTACCAGAAAGGGACAGAAATCCGCTAAGTTAAGGTTGTTTTTTCAGAGCACACCACCACTGCTTCCTGGCATTTCCAGTCCCAGCTACTCTCCACTAGCGAGTGTGTTTTTATTCTCCGTTCCTGGCTTTTCCCCGCCACCTGTCCTGTATAGACGGACCTTGAGCTGGTTTTAATTCAGCACCTTTGTCTAAAACCTCTTTCTCTCGTACTAGGCCTATGTACTTCTCTACCGATTTACCTAAGAAATAGAGAGCACACACACGCACACACAAAAACCAAAAAACCCAAAACCAAACAAAAAAATCCTCCGATTGCAGTGCGACATAAGGAGCTTGGCTGTGTTAGGAAAAATCGCGATCCGACTATGGACCTTTTGAAACACGACGAATTGGTAAGAAAGGGACCAAAAAAGAAGAGCTGAATACATTTTAGGCACAAGCGTCCTGAGTGAGCTGCACAGAGCACTCACCGTCCCTGTGGGAAGGGCCCTGCTAATGCCGTTGTTTAACTGAAGAGTGGCTGTTTTGCAAGGTTAGAGAGGTGTTTAAAGTTGTCACCCTGTCTTTTTTGGTGAAGCGAGGGGCAAACCAGAACGGCTAAGGGAAGAGCAGACGCGGTTTCCAGGGAGGGAATTGCCCTGGGTGCAGTGCGGGGAACGGGGTGGCAGTGGCAGACCCCGACTGTGCGTGAGGAGTGCGGCAGAGTGAAGAGGCCGTGAGGCACCTCGCTCGGTGGCACACGCTTGCAGCCCCCTCCACAGCCTCCCGAGGCAGGGAGCAACCGCTTCCACAGCCTGACCGCCCGAACTGTGCCGTGGAAAACACTTGCGAAAGACAATTAATCAGTTTTGGGTCCTTCTTTTAATACCCGATTGTCATGGGCACTCATGGGACGTGAGGAAGGTTTGACGTTTTCAAAAGGCCTACAGGACAGATTTGGGTGTATATAATTTAGAATCGAAAGTCAAGACATGCTCTATGGAACATAGGGCTTGGACGGAGCTTCAGAAAATTTTGCTCCCAGTATATTGGCAGTGCATAAACCTGCCACATTTTAGACATGTTAAAGAAGATTCAGTCAGTTCTTCTCACAGGAAGGGAAAAAAATCCCTACACATCTGGATACACACAGGAGAAAAATGCTCCTTAGATTTGAGTCTGCAAGAGCTCTATGCAAATGGTTGTTGTAAGATCTGCCTATACATCATCACCACACACTGTTTGGCACCCAGGACTGCTACGCTGGCCAACCCTTTTTCCAAAACCTGTGTATTTATTTAATACAATTTATTGCCAATCGCTTCCGGTACTGTTATAAAAAATAAGTAGAAGGTTTTCAACCTTCGTCATGAACTCGCTTACAGTTTCAAGTTCGCTTCAGCTTTCAACTGTCTCACAAGTTGGGGTGAAGGAGAGAGGAGGGGAGCAAAACCTGCACCTAACTGAAAAATGACAAGAAAAGGTGGCCAAGCTTATCAAAAGCATAATAATGTTTTATTTCCAAAACCAAAAAGAGTTATTTCCCCCAGAAAGCCGTGAACGTGTGAGAGAAGGGCAAAATGAATTTAATTTAATCCTGTAGGTTAAAACCGTATAATAAAAGGAAAACCCACCAATACAAAACCATCATTTCTCATGTGTGTTTCTTTACTGGGTTTACATATCTATGCTTAGGAACACGTTATAATTTTTTCCAAATTAAAGTATCAAGAACACGTCTAATTTCCTTGTCCTGAGGTACCACCTCATTCAGAAATACATCATTTTTCTCGTGTACACGTGGAAGAGGAGTGAAGAGGGTGGCAGGGTGGGTATTTTAGGTATACCTCAGAGAATTCAAGACTGTTTGAAAAGTAAAATGGGAGGATCAAGAAACTAGAGGGTAGACTATTTTACAGAATACTAAGTGTTTGAATGTATTTTAATTCAAGACACACTAATAGTATGCAATTGCATAGTCAATTTTTGCCAACGAGGCTATGCTCAAAACTCACTGACCGAGCAGTCTGGGTCTGTGTACGCTATTTTTTCTTTTACCGGTACAAACATAAGCCTCTTTAAATGTAATTTGAAAATGCACCCAATTTAATTTCCCCTCCTCATGGAAGACAGGTTAATCAGTGGGCAAGTCTGCCACTTCGGCCTCGGTCCCTTCCTCCCCAGGGCTCAGTTCCACAGCTTTATCTTAGGAAGCAAACGACCCAGATGACTGTTCCCCCCTCCCCCCGATTTAAGTAATAAACATAATGAATTTATCAGTGTCCCCCCCCCAGCTGGACTCAGGCCTACCACCTAAATGAAACCGCCTTTTTTCCATGGAAGTTCAACTGCAGAGCGCGTATTTGTCAATCACAAAGGTATTTCCAGCTATAGTCGCGACGAGATAGTATAAGGAATCTCTTTAGGAAAGAAAAGGTAAGATTCTTTGACGTACGGTTGAAGGTGCTGCCGTGGTTGGGTGCCCGAGGGGGCTGCTCCCGGCCGACCTCCCCCTTCAGAGGCTCGTGTCGAAATCTTTCACCTACTTTGCACCCTGATTTACTGCCGCCGTACTCCGCAGCGGAGATCTGGTATCCCTCGCTGCCATCCCCTTCCCTGGCGCAACAAGGGCAGCTACTGGGACACGAAAGACATTCTTTCCGGGGAGGTGCTTTAACTAGCGCTTATCCGGCCATTTCAGCAAGGCGCTATTTTTAATGGCATACAATGTGTCCACGATTACATTAAAACCAGACCCAAACCCTAAACTACTTCGGCAAGAGCTTTCTTACAGTCTTTTTACACTTCAAACATAAAATAGGTTGCCCCCTTTTTTTTTTTTAAATTCAGTCATATTAATCAACCGTCTAAGAAACCACCCATAAAGTTAAAAAAAAAAACAAACAAAAACCACAACAGCGTGGAGTATACAGTTTCTGAAAGCTTAAAGTTTCGTTTATACTTTGAGCAAGAGAGACGGAAGAAGACTATGTCTACAGAAAGCGTGACAGGAGCTAATGCTTGGTGCAAGGGAAATTAGTAAAAGGAGTTTAAAAAGCAATAACAATCGATTACAAAGGACAATAACATCTCTTTGAGGAGATACCAGCGATCAGTTTTATTATTTTCCCTTTATTTGTAAAAGTGCAAAATTACTCTGTACAAATCCAACATATAAAAACCAGCACTCTGTACAACATTACAAAAACATATGGATCTCTAACAAGATCTCAGAAATTGTATTCCACATGTGTAACTAGTATCACGATTCCACAGCAGGAACAGTTTTACATGTCACTGTTGGACAGCGATGGAAAGACCTGCACCATCTGCACAGCGAGACGGCGGGTCACCTTTTAAACCTCGAGCAGGTCACGGATACCCTGTCAGTTCTCAAGATTCAAATAAATTACATAAATAGGAGCGG
>NW_009225855.1:0-14053 GCF_000690835.1 Fulmarus glacialis
CCCGGGCTCGGCCCCGCGCTCCCCGCGAGCCCCTCGGGCAGAGCAGTCCCCCAGCTGCCAGCTCGTGCGAGGGCAAAGCGAGCCGCAGCTCCCCTCGCCACCGCCTTGCAACGGCCCAAACGGCAACCTGCATCTTCGGGATGCTTCCCCCGTTAGACCACATCTAAGCCTGCAGTAGGCAAACTTCCCACAAGCCAAACCAAAAGTTTTTCCCCCCGAATCTCCATATGGGGCTTTATTCAGCTTTCAATGGGTCCTCCAAACAAGTCATGAAAGAAGCAACTGTTGCAACATCAAAACTAGGGTTTCTCTGGGTCACATTTTAAATACTTATCCCTGAGCTTCTGTGTATTGCAAACAATACACCGTGAACCCAGAGAAACGCCACAGCTTGATACTGACATCTTCTGTATTACCCTCGATTTACACATCATCTACAACTTAAAAATTAGCTTCATACTTAAACTAGTTCCCCAAGTTTCCCCCTTTCTCCTGCCCTTTATGTGGCAGGGATGATTGCCGCTTATTATCCTGAGAAATACAGAAATAACAACATTTTCACAGACACCAAGCTTCATAGCTTCAAATCAAAACCAAGAAAGAAGAAAGAATGAACGGTAAATAGCACATTCACAGGAGAATCTTTTTTTTTTTTGTTTTTAAAAATGTAGTAAAGATAAAAGAAATTCAAGTTTCTTTTTTTTTAAAAAAAGGTTGGTTTGAAGGACAAGACTTAAAATCCTGAACCTGAGGTGGCTGCGATTCTGTGCAGAAGCCTGAAGAGCGAAGGGCAGGGGGATCCTGCTGAGCGCGGCAGAGGGAGGGACAGGCAGCAAGCGGCACTCGAGTGAGCTCGAGCCTTTGCATGGGCAACTGTGGGGCAGGGGCAGGGGCACGGGCACCCAGGCCTTCCCCGGCGAGCGAGAGCAGCCCTGCTGAAACGCCGGAGCACCCCGGAGCCCTGCTCGCTGGGCCGGCGCTCCTCGCTCTCACAGGCTCACTCGAAGGAACACCACAGCACTAGGAAAACGGGTGTTACTGGGGCAGCAGCTCGCTGGCACAGGTTGCCCTGCAGCTGGCAATCCCCCTGACCACTTTGCACTGATCACCCTGAAAACGCCGTGTTCCCCTTTGGAGTTTGCATGACGGGAGACGGCAAAAGCTCAGGATTGAAGAATTACAGAAAAATCCAGAGCTGCGCCCCGACGACCCAGGCAAGCAGTGCCTCTGCACAGCACTGCGGGCTGGTAGGCGTGAGATGAGAAAGACGAACGCTCCTGGCACTAATAACAATTAGAAGGTAGCTAAAGCGTATGCAAAACGGCTGGAGAGCTAGCTCCTGCTGCATCAATTTTGCCATGCCCAGAGCCTGTCAGTTTAGATTGGTACCTGGCATCTCTGAGCATCCTGGTCGTCCCCCCGCCCCCAGTCCTCTCGAGGGGCCGGCATGCCGAGGACGAGGACTCGCTCCTGACACACTCAGCGGGGTCAAGGCTCAGCTCACGGGACAGAAGCCTGACCCAAAGGCAGGCAGTGAAGGAAAACCCAGTTGCTTTCAAAAAGCTTTGGTCAGGCTCTGGGGGCTTGCCACTCGAGCTGGGACTCAGCCCCCTCAGCTGGCAGCAGCAATTTCTGCTCAGTTCTCGGTACTGGGCGACGAGCTTCAAGCTGTAAAACAGCAACTAGGATACCTCGGCAGAGTCCCTCTGAATACGCGAGCCTGAGCACTTCAAATTTATGTCCCAAACCTCTGTTCGGATTAAAAGTAACTCTTCAGCTTTCCATCTGCACAAATGCTATGAAGGAGAGGAGGGGGTCAATCAGCCAATTTATCTTTCAAATTGGGGATAAAAATTGACTTGTCACGGCAGAAAATTCTACCAAAGACTATTATTGTTGATTGATTTCTCTATGACAGAAGGTCAGATAAGCAAGAGCAGATAGATACCAAAGATAATGAACTTCCCCCTACTAGCATTAAGCACAAATAAAATATGAGTCCCTGTAAACCGAATGTTACGTGAAGAATGGAACAAAAATTCCAACCTTTCCAGGGTGTCCTTCAAACCAAATTCACAAATACATCTAGTGACTGACCTAACGTCTCTACATCTCTAGCTACATTCCTACCTTCTCATAATACCTGAGTTTGCAATGCAACACATTCACTTTACCCTGTTTAAAAAAGACAAGTCATTAGAGGACTTGGTGCAGAAGATATTACGAATACTGTCCAGTGAGCTAGATTCTGGTTTGGTATATTAGCGTCTTCCTTACTTGTCAGTTTAGTAAGGCTCTTCTACTCCCTACAACAAATGGGTTATTTGTTAATGGATCCTGCCGCCAATCAACCTTTGTAACATTTGCTTTATACAATAGAAAGTGGAACATTCTTGTCCATTCATCATCATAAATGAATTTAGGTTTTTTGTTGTCGTTGGTACAGCATTAGTCTTGGGAGTCTATTTTGGATAAACACAGAATACCTAATAGATTATTTTTGTTGGTTATTTAGCAATAAGATGACCACTTTTATGTACACTAATTAAAACAAACTCTTATTCATCAACAGATTATAATAATTCAGTAACTGTAGAATAAAATTACTCCTATGCAATTTTAACAATTCGTTGAGTGTATAAAACAGCAAGCCAGAAGATAACCCGTAATAAAAAGATCATATCAAGCTATTTGGAAATTAAACGTAAAAGCTGAGAAACACTTTCTAACTTACAAACAGATATACTAAAATCTTCCCATTTACACTTGAGGTATAGGCTGTATGCAGAAGGCTTTCCTGAGAAATACGCGCTTGTCTCATTTTACAGTCAGAAAGTAAATGAGATTTACGGAACCACCTTTGGATTGTGAAGCTCTATCAAGCTGAACTGCTGCTGGGCCCAGCAGCTGTTACCCGTAACATCCTACTTAAATAATGAAAAATGAGCAGCTAGTGGACTTTTAGAAAAGGGAAACCATCAAGCTGGAAGATGCCCAAGCTGGATTGCAAAGAAGGCGATGCCGCCGTGGGTGCGCGGTCAGCCAGCAGCGGGTCTCCGAGGAGAGGTCCGACCGCAGCGGTCAGCACCCGGGACACGGCATTGCTGACGAACCCAGAGGTGTGCCAAGCCAGCGGGTCACAGTGTCCCTCGGGCTGCAACCGAGGGAGCACCCGCTGGGTGAAGGGGAAGGAAAGACGACTTTGGTGAATGAGATTTTTCTCCTGTTCACCATTGCATTCATCTCACAGCAGCTTTGGTACCGCTGAGCAGTACACTCTGCGCCACACAGCCGTCATCAGGACAAGACAAAAAGGTAGCAACCAGTCCCTCCTACACTGAAGGAACGGAAGTTGTTTCCCAAAGTATTTTTTCAAACATTTGTTGATGAACCCTCTTGCTACATCATCAGATTCATATCTAAGGACACAGGGAAGGAAATCCAGCCAGGGCAACACAGCTGCCTAGGAGAGTGACTGAGTCTTCGAACGTTAATTCTTAATGAAGGAGAGACCAAGAGCATCTCATCCAACCTCCCCACCACCACCACGAGCAGGAAGCCATGAGGTTACTCAGGAGAATACCCAAGTTTAGATAAACACCAGCACTTAGCAATTACTCAAACAGCTAACCAGTTGTCATTAAACCAGTTCTCCATGCAGTGGAGTGGTGTGGAGGTTGCGAGATGGAAAATCCAAGCCTTGCAACACCTAGGACAGAACAGTTTACGAAGTACTGCACTAATACCATTTTTCCTGGTAAGAAGGGATTCCACAAGCAGCAGAACAGTCCTGGCAGGATATGACTATGGATCATGCATTCCCCGAGTCCAGCAGAGAAAGCCATGCCAGAGGACACTGGAGTCCCTTACCCGTTACACAGGTCACGTTTAACCACAGGGTATGTTAACTGTTCCCAGAAACGGGCTGCTTGGGATTGCTGCAATGCAGAAGCCTCCGCAGTAGTCAGATACCACCTTGGAGGAATACACTGAAAGGGGCAATCCTGCCTCTTCCCTAAGTAGGTTTTTCCTGCTTTTGTGAACCTAAAATGGATGTTAAGGAAGTGATGAGAAATTACTTGCAGTTCTCTAGCAACACGAGTACCTTTGTGTAACGCCAGGAGCCTGCTACGAACTGCAGCAACCCAAGTTCAGTCGAATGGAAAGGTGTGCAGCAACAGCGAGAGGCCAGGCTGGGCTGGGGGCAGAGCCCCCTCCTGCAGCTCCCAGGAGGGGACGGGGCGGCGAGTCCCGCGCAGCTCGGGAGCGCTACGATCCCGCTGGGGCAGGATTCAAGGAAACCGCAGGAGCTACCACCTGCATCTGAAAACTGCCAGGGGGAAAGAAACCAGCTGGCTAGACAGACTCTTCCTTCTTCTCCACTCCCTGCCTTTTTAAAATTATTATTATATTTAAAGAAAAAAAGCTGGCACTTCTCTAACACCCACTTCTCCAAAATCGTCCATTTGGGATGCTAACAGCTCTGTCAATGCGATGAGGCCGTTTGCTCTCTACGACAAACGCTTTTGGATACAAATCATGGAAAGAGCAGTGCGCGAACAGCATCTTCTCCTTGAGGTAGTCTTAGTCATCTCGGTCCCCAGCCCCCAAAATACAAAAGAACTAACCCTAACAAACACTGTAACATTAAACATCTTCACATTCTGTAAACCGCTGGAGAATGCATCTGCTGCATTCATACAGAACCATGTGCATCGTGTTGAAGATCATACATTCAACTCTGTCGTGAAATAAATATATAGGAAAAAGAGTAAAAAAACAAAAACAAACAAAAAAGATTCTTGCTACAATGGCAGGGACGCCCACCGCCCTGTCTCCTGCCTGGATCGCGTTTGCCCCTCTCCCAAGGCGAGCCAGCTCCCTGCCTGAGGCACAGCGTAAAGCACCGGCCGGGGCGAGCTGGGCTCACTCTTTGCTCACGCTCGTCTTGCAGGAATGTAGAACGGCCTTAAAAAGGAGAGGCAGCTGCTCCAGGGGGACATTCACCATTTTTCCTGGTAAGAAAAAAAAAAACAGAATTAGCAGCCACTCCTGAATCAGATTTCAGAGACACCTAAGCCAGCAACGCTGGAGATGGTTTTACCTTGAACCTCTCAGAGAAACAGTTAATCATCCTACTGCTACATTAGACATTTGATATTCATTTGGACACAACAGGATTTATTATTTACTGAATCGAAAGCTAAATAAATGGGCAAAGTCAGATCAAAATGATTTCTCCACAATGGAGCAGTATTTATAGAAACTGGGAAAGACTAAATCCTGTCTCTCCTCAAACTCCCTTGCTGATCTCAATGAGTAAATTACGAGAGCTACTCTGTGATTATTATCTAGTTCGTTACAGTGGAGTAGGATGAAGCATACGGAGCCTTGACATGGGGAGGCAAGTATCTCCCTTGGCCCTAACATTCAGGAACAAACAATGTTTTAGTAACACCAGATCTACTTAGTGACATAAATGCATTTGAAAGTTCACCTGCGGATTTCAGAGGTCCAGACCAGCTGAAACCTGGGGGTTACACTGCAGGTCTGCCCACCGCTCTGCTTATCATCCGCTCCTTAATTAAGCAGCATTTCAGAGCTCTCTATATCTTATGAGATAACTACACAAACCAGGATTACACTCCTTTGAGACAAAATGCCTCTGAGATGGGATCGAAAGGAAGAAAATAAACCAAGAATCTGACCAAAGTACTTAAAGGGTGGCAGGTCAGAGCAAGGCACGTCTTCTTGAGAGCAGGGGACTCGGGAGCGGGACATAACGCCACATCCGCCAGCGTCACAGGGACAACTTGCACAGAGCCACTCTGGCTGGGTCAGCTACGGGTGACGGGAGATCAGCTTAAAGGTGGGGGAGAAGCTTCGATAGGAAAAGGTCCCCCACAAACATCCTCCACCAAAGTCAACAAGAATTTAGCTGTTACAAATTAGGTTTTTTTTAAAAGCATATTTCATAACTTGCACAGGATCCCAGTGGGAGAAGAGCTCAAAAAGTTACCTGCAATGTATCGTATCTCTGGCAAACACATCATTAAATCCGGAAAACGGTTTGGCTGGTGTGGGTATTTGTACTCCGTGAAGTCCTGGCAAACATACCAATACCGCTTATTCAGCTGCTCCAGTTGGGACGCGTTAGTCAGACCCCTGATGTCTGAAAGCAAATATGATTAGAGTAATGAAAACATGACGAAAACATCCTAGAAGAGCAGCTGCCTCACACTTATTGCCATGTCTTCAGGAAAGACACACTGATTGCTAAAACCCTAAGCTGGGTCCGTGCTTCAGAGACTGGCTTCGAGTGCCCAGTTAGACAAATACTAAAATTCCCATCTCCCCTCCTGATGCACCTGCATCGTGGATGTGTCTTTACATGTGTGTCTGGGTACAGGATTTCCTTCCGTGAAAGACCAGGATGAGAACAGCTAATGTCCTAAGCTGCTCATCTACAGAGCTCAACAAACGCTCTTGCAGATAACAGCTCCAGCAACCTTAAATCCCCGCCTGCCTGGTGTAAAGCAGCTGTATGTCAAGGTTTAGTCCTCACAGCGGATTCAGCGTAATACTTCCTCAGACAGAAACATGTTGTTTTTAGCTATATCATCTTGGCTGAGGAAAGCGCTCAACTCTATAATTCAAGGTATCATCATATTTCTCCCCATCTGCTTATGAATTATGTCATATGAGCTTTATAAACTTGTCAACTTCTTATTTTTAAATTTTCCTTTGCCAAGGAAAAATGGACGTTTCCAAGCTATCAAACTGGCAGGAAGTCCCACTGCCACCGTTCAGCGTGATCAACGGCATCGGCACGCTGCTGGGGGGCCTGGGAAGGCTCCAGCGCGGTGCAGCAAGGAAGCTGCGCACCCTCGGTGCAGGCTCAGTATTGTAAGGCCATCTGACGGAAAAGGCATTTATCTACTGCCCAAAAGCTGACTTTTAAAAATAATTCTCAGGTATTTCACATAAAAAATTGCAAACTTCAACTAAAAATAAAAGAAGACAGGAAGTTAATGAAAATACATTTTGGAAAACAATGGAGACAGCTCGAGAAGTGCATTATCCAGTGTCAGGAAACTGCCCAGGGAAGCAAACCGGAACCTCAGCCCGGCACAGACTGAAGCGTCAGCACTATCTCCTGCTGGAAATGAGTGGGGGAGGAGAGAGCCTGCAGCACATTTTTACAGACTGCAACTATCTTTCACAGTACAAAAGACTTTGGAGATATTCATTTCCAAAATTACAGCTGAACACCATCCGTTAAGCACTGCATCCCAACAGTTGTCTTCGTTTACAACGTGAAGAAACGTCCTGCGAGGCCCCACAGACGCGACGCCACGACAAATGACCAGGGAAAGGATCCACAAGAGTGGAGACGGGGATAAGCACGACTGAGGAACAAAACCGATCTGTTCCAAACTATTTCAGCCCACTACAGTCGTTAGGAAACAACCAGGATCTTCTCACGTGTTGAAGAATTACTCTGCATGGATTTTGAAATGCCTAGGGTCTTGCAACAGACTGGACTGCCAGCTTTAATGGGCTGGTTAATCAACTGGAGGATTCAGTCCTTTCCCAGGCAGAATTCATTGCCTGCATGTAAATACTTCATTCACTGTTACTTTTCACTTTTAAAGAGCTCACATTAGGTATAGAATCTAAATAGCAGGAAGCCAACTAGGTGACTTAAGTATATATCCTGAAGGTAAATATTTTAAAGAGTCAGAAAAGCTCTAAAAAAAGGGAGGATGGGTTTTACGAATTCACCCTTTAAAGCAGAAAAATGAACAAATACAATTTCTTGTTGGGAATCTTTGAAAGGTTGTTACGCAAATAGTCAATGCTTACTTCAGAAAAAAAGTAATCCAAATTAACTGGTTTTAAAGTATCATTTAGTTAATTGCCTAAACAGTTACCTAAAGCAATAATACTTTTAGATGACACATCTTTGCCTGATGAAAAGTTCGTTAGCAGCTGGTAAGTCATCACTCACCCAAACCTTACCCAGGAAGGTTTCACTGGCCTCTCTGCTCTGTTCTAACTCTGGTATTGGTAACATTGGTACACATGTAAAATGACACACTTACTGTCCTTGGTGTCTATATTTAAAGGCAATAAAAATTGGCTAAGCAAATGAATTCATTCACTTCCAGGATTTCTTCATGTGGGCACACCAGTGTCCCACTCTGCATGGTGTTTGGTCTGCACGATGGCAAACACGCACAGAGAAGTTTCAGAGCTTGAGTCTCTTCGTGGGTCTCCGACCCCTTCCTCCCATTTCTCAACAGGAAAGCCAAGACTGCTCAGACTGTTTCAGAGAATTTCTCCAGAGGGACTGATACCTTCTCTTCATCAACTCACCTTGATTTAGGAAGTTAATGGCTTTCATACAGGCGTACTCCTCGTTGCTGACCTTCAACTGGTTAAATTTGCGAAAGAGGTAGATCAACCGCTCCATCACTTCCATCCCCTCTTCACTGAATCTGGAGGATAGAGATCACACATCAATGTATACAGGACAGTCTGTACAATAAAGGCAAGAAGCTTATTAAAATAACTTCAGAGATTTTAACATCTTGCAAGAGAACTAAAGAAAAAATTGTCATCAAAACTGCTTGAAGTCTGCTGGCACCATTAAATTGAAGTAGAAGTAAGAAGTAAAATGACTCAACTACAAACTTGACTGTTGCAGATATTTTAGCAAAAAAAAAATCTCTTGGTGATTCAGTTCATCGCCAGCCTGCTCTGACAGAGGAAAAGGTTTGATGGAGCCAGGAATATGCAAAAACTTCTTGCATGCCTGTAGGCACACTGTTTTGCCTCTCTACACTTGTATTTCCCCAGATTTCAATGAGGATTGTGCCTTCGCACTTCGCTGAGCTAATGGGAGGTTTAACTAAGCAGTTTGGGGAATAAGATTTCATAGAAACGTGGAGTGATACTTGTCTTGTAGGACACGAAAATATCCTGCAAAACACCCGTTGTCCTGCCAGATGCAAGGGCTGGTAGGTATTCCTCCTCTACCTGGTGTTGCACTGCATCTATCCACGATAGAAAGCAGCTCACAGCCACGTTATGCAGCACTGCGCCTTACTCCTGATGGATACTTTTGCAGGATAAAAGCACCTCTAGCAACCCTTGGAGTGCTTCCCCCTGTTCAGAAGGCAAGCCGCCCCCCGCAGCGTTTCACATGTTCTCGCCCCTCGCTGCCTCACACCTTTCTTCAGTTTGTGCTTTCCACCACTTGCAGCAGCCCAACGTACCCTGCACCGGCCACCAGCAGAAACGCCGACGCATCCTTGGGGGCCTGGGGGTGTCCCCACCAGCTGCACAGCACCCTGCGCCCTGCCCTGGGAGATCTGGGATTGCTGCTGCCTTACAGCACGTTACAGAGGAACGCTGGCTCTCTGCAACAAACACACCCCACCTGACATCCAAGTTGTTGGTTTTTTTTAAACAAACCCCTTCATTCTGCAAAGCTGATAAATTAATTTTATCCGTTGCCTATAGAATCAGGGCAACCCCCAGGCTTTGGCTCCAGACAGCACATTTCAATGTATCAGCCGAACAGAGCAGCAGCCAAGCAGGGCTGCCCGGTGGCACAGGACTGCAGGAACACAGACCCCAGACCCTGCTGCACAGAAACTCCCAGAACAAAGGCCATTTCCAACTGCAAAAGTGCCTACAATTTCTCGTATCGTTAGAGTGCTGTTGGAAATAGCCTTGTTTTAAACACCGAGGAATTACACCAACCCATGTACAACAGTGCTGCACACTTCATTTATCTGGCAGACAGGTGAGGAAGCTCACCTCCCAAAAATTCCCAGCAGTGACTCACAGAGATCCTGTACTTCCACACAGCTGTATTTACTGCCTGCTCGTTCTGGTTTGTTAATTTTCCTCAGCTGAGAGCTTCTGGGGTGAGACATACTGCAGGAAGGCTGGGATCCTCCTCACAAATACAAATATGCATAAAACCACAAATAACCAGTGTTAAAGGGAGTGAAACTGCAGGCTATGGTGTAAGGTTCAATCGTGCAGCCTAAAGAACGCATGCCATTTCCTTCTAAACTTTCCCCCTCAAATAGGACGTGCAGGATTCATTGCACTTAATAACTGCATAACAAGATCCAACCAGAAAAGCACTGCTGCTCGCGTGGACTGCCAGGGATCCTCCGCTGGGATCTGGATCCACCACCTACACCCGCCCTGGAGTATCTCACCAGGTACAGCCACACTCATTCCTGAATTTGTACCGTTCTCTGAAAACAAGCTGTGCATTTCTCCCGAGCGTCCATGCTTGCCAAGGGAAGCCAGTGATGCAGACGGGCGGGAGCGGGCACGCTGATGCACAGGGAACGTAAATCTCCCCACAGTCTCCTGGGAAATTGCCTGACAGAGATTTTGCGGGTGCAGAATGAGGTCCTCCTGCAGAAGAGGGTCCAGGGCTGCTTCTACGGGAGCAACACCCCACAGGTGCGCCATGAAAGAGCCGTGGTGTTAGCAACAGGCAGAAGCAGAGCTGGAGGGCTGCCGGTGCCTGCAGGCACGCTCCAGGACCATCCCACGTGTGCCAACAGCCAGAACGACCTCTCGGGAAAGCATCCCACAGCAATACCCCCGGTTTCAAAGAAACCACGTATTGCAAAAACACTCAGAAGTGGGACAGAAGTGTTTGGGGAAGCTTCAGCTGCACTCTGGCATTGTACAGCACAAAGAATAAGAGCGCAGCCAGAAAGCCATCTTTGAATAGAACAAAAATAGAACCTTTTTCACTGAATAATACCTTATTTTGGCCTGTGTGTTTGTTTACTTCAAAGTTATTTGTAAAATGCATGGTGGAGTTTGACCTCAGAGAAGTGAAAACAAGTTATCTGAACTCCAGGTCACTTCTTCAAGAAAGTAATATTTTAAGTGATGAAAGCCTTGTCGGCTAATCTAAAGTTGTACAAGTTTTCTTGCTCTCAAGTTGACATTAAAAATCTTGCAGGTGCAAGATTGCAAAGCTCAAGAAGTTAATGAGCACAAAGACCACTCAGTCATCTGTCGGGTTTAATTGTTTTTAGAGCATGCACATTTTTACCAGCCACTCATCACTTCATAAATCCAGGAGAGCTCTTCTCTCATTCCTGCAGTTGAACTGTCTTACTTTTCTGTGCATACTTTCCTCCCCCTTTCAAACAAAGCTGTTCTGTTTTTCACAGCCCTATTTCTTCTCGAGGACTGACTCCTCCACACACTTTTCCTCACAGTTTACACCAGGCAGGTTTCTGGCTGGGAGTTATCAGGATCAGCTGGGGAGGAGGGGGAAGGGAAGCGCTATCAGGAGTGCTGGGGGAGGTCAGGAATCTATTCATTTCATATTCATGTCCAGAAAAACAGCACAATAAAGGAAAACATTTGATCTAGCAGGCAAACAGAACATTTAGCCAGTTGTTAGACGTGATTAAAACACAGGGGCTGGGGCCTCATCCTATGCCTTCATTCATCACCTACCCAAGCATTAGCATTCCTCCCATCATTTTGCTAAAGAACAGAAATAAACCACAGAGCGCCACACCATCACAGCTCAGCGAAATTTCTTCAACCGGCTGTGAGATCTAATGAACTTTGGTTTGCAATCACTACTGATCAACGCCAGAGGAAACAGGGGTCCTTCAAGGAAACCCACAAGTTGGACACCTCTCCGTAAGAGCCCCTCGCAAATCCGAAGGGACCAGCTTTTCCAGGAGTGCATCGGACAGAGAAGCTATCCCACTGCCGCTGGCAGACAGTCGAGCTATGGCTGAACTACCATAACGACAACTGGGAGGGAGCCATGCAGCTTGAGACCCCTCATCTGTGCAACTTCCCACTAAATGCCTTTTTTGGTGTGCATCTTCCCATGTTACTAATGACAATGATACTTGAAAAGCTAAATCAGAAGAAGAGACTACAGAAACATTCCGCTCCCAAGAACACCTATTTTCATCCATGTGCACAGATCTTCTCTGAAGGACTTTCGAGGCGACCAGCTCTGAATCAGTTTCTGAAGGGCGAGGATTCCTCCTTTGTCTTGTTTTCTTACCTCTTGCTCGTATTTATCACAAACCCAAAATGAAACAAACACTTCTCTTTTGAGGCTCTGACCAGGACAGCAGAAACAAAAGGACGGCTGAATGCAGGAACAAGTGTTACTGTGGTTTTCTATGACCCTTACTGTTCCTCGCAGGAGCAGCACCAGATGCACGATGAATGGCCGGGCAGAACAGCGCCGCGGAGGAACCTGCCCCAGGAAATGAGACACCTGGGTCCAGCTCTCGGCTCCTCCACTCCTCCACCGTGGTCGTCAGCCAGCCAGCCCCTCCGGTTGTCAAAACAGACGCACAAAAGACCTCAAAGAACTGTTAGATATGGCGATGGCTGAGGACCACAGCAGTATTTTAAATCTCTGCTCATCAGACACTTAGATCCCCTGGTGACTCTTGCAAAATCACCAAGCCTAGCAAGGGCAGAGCGCAAATGGGGCACATGTTAAAAGGGAGGGTGGGCAGCAGTTTCCATAAATCCTACCTATTCTGCCATAATATTGTGAGATTGTGAGTCTACTACCAAAAGGAGGAGCTGTCTGGCACCAAGACTACAAAACAAAACACTCAAACCAAAAAACAACACCCTGACCAAAATGATAAATGAAAGGCAGGTTCCTCAGAGCATCAGATAGCACGTACTATGGAAAAAACGAGCTAAGTTGCAACATCTTTAAATTTATGTAATCAAAACAATGAAATAGCAATTAATAACAAACACTTTGATAATACAGACAACCAGCTTTGTGAACAACCTTTCCACTGGCCCAAAGGGTTTTTAAGTAAGACCTTCCGCTCTGTATCTCAGGGTTACCCAAAGTGTTGGTTACTTTTACTCTCCCCATAAAAAAGGTGGTTTGTAGGGCTGTGCTGGAGGACAGCAGCATTGCTACGGGAACTTGAAAAAGCACCATACAGCACTATGCACCTTCCCCTGCAGAGGAAGTTGTGATTCAACACTGACTAACCATAGTGTACTTTCTAAGCCTGGAACATTCCCTAAAAAACAGAGAAGGAAAACAGGAGCAGGTGAAGTGACCTGTCCCAGGAGAGGTGGTTAGTTGGTCACAGGGCGTCTGACCGCCATCCTCCCAACAGCTCCTCCATCCCTAGATCTTGCTCCCTTGCCCGCGGGCTCAGCCTGACGTCTCACCTGTGCAGCTCATCATCAGAGGGAGAGTACTTGGAGGTGACGTCCGCAAGGTCACCAAAGATCTGCTTGCTGTAAACAGTCAGCGAGGAGAGCAGGATCAGCTCCTGCCACGTGGAGCTGAGCAGGCAGGTATAGTCCTTGATGGAGAGTTCGCAGAAGAACGGCAGCTTCTTTATCCAAGCAATCTGCCTGAAAAGCAATTCATCCGCCAGACGACACAACAACGCAAACAGCTCTGCCTGAGTCACTTTATACCTGCAGGCACAGTTAATATGAAAGCATAAAAACAATTAACAACATTGAATGACATCATCTGATGAGGCACTTGAAAAGCAAGGCAAATGCCACAGGAATTCATGTTCAAGTGCCCAACGTGCCGGTGCCCAGAGTGTCACCTGGCAGCGGGAGCCGCGATGGCCAGCACCCAGCCTGCCCAGCCGGGGGCTGCGAGGGGAGCCCCCCTGACCGCTGGGGTCACCCACCCAGTCAGCACCCAGCCCACCCGGTCACGGGGTGGCTCAGCCTCAGAGACAGCCCTGCAGCTCTGACCAAAGGACAGACTACCCAGCTTTTTTCCACCCATGTGTATTTTTCCAGCTACTGTGCTTATTAACTTTTGTACAGTTAATGCAATCTCAGGGCTGAAACCCATCGAACTCGCTCCCGCGCAGGCTCAGCCTGAAACCCCAGGCAAGGTCCGTGCACGCCAGCTCCAGCCCCAGGCAAGGGCACAGGCCACCCACGGGACATGGTCTGGTTTGCTGCTCGCACTATGGCTGCATCTTCTCCCAGGAGACGTGCCCCCCGTGCTGCG
>NW_009225855.1:14097-20691 GCF_000690835.1 Fulmarus glacialis
ACCGTCAGCAGCCTCTGCCGCACAAGCTGCAGCCCTGTGTGCAGGCAGGGAGAGCCGGACCCAAACGCAGCCAGGGACACGCAGCTCTGGGCAGCCTCTTGCACCACGCCGCGCACACTCACCCGTCCTCAATGAGCATCGGTGTGCCGAGCGGCTCCAGGTCCTCCGCTGACACTAACTGATTGATAAGACTGTGCGACTGGGGGTCCAGGCTGCGCGTTTGGGGGGGCATCAGAGCTGAGTGAGCAGAATAGCTAAAAAGGTGCGGGAGGTACTGATAGTGCGTGGACACCGGCGTCCCGATATACTGATCCCTGAGTGCAGCGAATCCATTCAGCTCCACGGACCTACTGGAAAAGGAAAAGCTTTTTAATATACCCCCAAAATTCCACCCAATTCATTAAAACATTGCATCCAGCTCCATCAGAAATGTTAATAAAAATAGGGAGGAAAAAACCAGAATGGAAAATGCCTTTGTATTTAAACCCCACACTGGAAATAACTGAGAGTCTGCAGACCAGACGCCTTACACTTGCCTCATGTTGAGCCTGGCTCAGCGCTAGTTCCACTTAATGGAGATCTGGGAACTGCTGCTGAGCAGCCATTCGGAGAGTAAAACAGAAACCCAACTGTACGAGCCATTTCCACTCCGGCTTCCTTAAAGGGCCAGAATTTAGGATTGTAAATTAAGAATTTGCACAGCCAGTGAATGCAAATATCTCCTAGCTTAAGAATGCAGCTAAAAGTGAATGGAATGCAAGTCTGAGATTCTTGCCATGCTTACAATCAAACGCTGCACTAACAGTAACTGACGTTAATGTAACTCCATCAACTAGTAACCTAAATGGAGTCATTTGTTTTCAAATGGAGCACAGTGGAGAAAAAAACAGCTTGTACAGAATGAACAGTGAAAAGTAATCAAGTTCTCACGATCTGCAGAAAAAACTATCAATACAAATTAAGAGATCTATTTTAAATATAATTTTAGCTCAGTGTTGCCTTCTTTTTCATTTGCTCATGAGTGTTTCACCTCCCAGTTCAATTCTTTTCAATCCAGTGCTGTCTTTCTCAAAACACAATTAGAGATGAAAGAATCTGCAGTTTACACAAAGACGCATTCGCAGTATATTTCTCCTACATTGACCAGAAGTATCACTCAGGGAAAGACAGTCAAGATTACTGTAATATGAAATTCTTCCAGGGGTCACTCCCACCTTGAAGATGGAGTAGAAACGGGTGAAGGCTGGTTGCTCTCAGAAACTCCATTTCCAGGGGAACTATGGTCACTGTCTCCGTTGTTGCTCCATGACATGTTTGCCTCTCCCTCAAATTCTTGCCCAGACATAATTCTCTCAATCTCTTCTTCTGATATCTGTCAAATACAGCACCAAATACAGCACAGTTACGTCAGCTGAGAACAGAAGTAAGGCAGAGCCTCTGTACATGAACACCTTGACCGTATGGCCACATCCAGAAGAGCTGAAACCACCCCGCACCAGGAGAAATGCTTCGCCAGTCCCGCAGATATCATATTTTTTCTTTACATTTAACAACGTACGTGAAAAATTCTATTTACAGCTAATCGCGGTAATCTCCAGTGCCTCCAGTACAATTCAAGTGATGAAAACACAGTAGACAGGAATGGACACAAGAAAAGATGATGTCAAATACACACAGCGACGAGCCGTAAATCAGCCACTGTCACACAGTAAAAAACCTGGGAGTAATTGAGGCCAGTTCATCGGGAACATCACTCAGTACTCGGCAGAGGTAAAGGCAAACGGGAAGTGAGGTGGGCTGTGGTTTGATAAAGCAATTGAGAGAGGCAAGGTGACATATAAAATTAGTCAGGAAAACGTTTACAGGGAATCATTGTTCACTATTTTTCCCCAGATAAGAACCAGGGGCACCTAAAGAAGTAATCAAGCATCTAATACTTAAAACAAGTATTAGAGAATAATATATATGAAGCTAAAATGGAATTAAAAAAATAAAAACTGGAGTTCACTAAAGTATAAAGTTTCAGGAAAGAGCTGGGTATGCTCCTGGAGAAATGTTCCATCAGTAGTGGGGAAAACGCAACACGAAAGTTTCTGGGCTTTTTTTTTTTTTATTTCTGTGCATGTCCCTTAGTGAGGCTGGCACAAAATACAGAAAGACCTCGAGTTAACATGCTGCAAGAAAGTGCAGTGAACTCTGAACATCATTTTCAAGAGCCAAACATTGCTTACATAGTTTATTCCAGTCTCGCAAAATTGTCAGAAAAACTTGGTAGGCTTACCCAGGTAGAGAATCTGAAGAGTGCACCCCAGGAAATGGAGTTGATGGCATAACCTGTGGTCCAACATCGACCGATCACCCAAGTCTCAGATGAGCAAGGGCCCACTCTGGCTAGCAAAGGCTGCTGTTTTACTACAGCTACATTGCTCAGAAAGGCAGTAAAAATCGTTACCTGGCTAGAAATGAAATGCTTGTTCTTCCTTGATAGACCCACGCAGGCTTTAAGAGTCAGTAACTAATGCTGTTATAAATATGGTGTTTGCAAACAGCAGAAAATGTTCCATCATTACTAAGAGATTTTTTTATTATTTGAGCTAGGCTCTCTCTGATGCTGACCACAGGCATGGCCGAACTGTCTAATTCTTGCCTTTTTCTCAGTTTGCTTCGGAGGACCTTACTGAGCAAGCAGGGCATCGGGCTGCTTGGCTTCTTGTGGTTTGGTTTCGGACTGGGGCGAGTAGTCTCTTCATAGGCAGAGGGTCACAGAAAATGCTTTCAGTGTTATTTCTGTTTTATTAAAATAAATAGTAAACTTTTAAAAGACCGCTTTCCTAGGATCGAGCTGGAAATGGCCATCATTTCTCACGCGTGCAGTACAAGCTGTTGTGCTGAATTGCCTCGCGCTTTACAAGACATCTCCAGACAAGCTGCACCATCAATCAACGAGACATTTACTGGGTGCCCCGCTTGCAACAACTGAAGGAATTGCAGCAGGCAGCCCGTGAGATTTACTGGGAGCTGCGGAGGGACGGACGTCCTTGCGCGGCTCACAAAGGACAGAGCACTATGATGGCCAGAGACTGCCCGTGAATAGGCACGAGGGACTGCGCCGTGTCCCCTCCGGGGACAAGCAAGCACCGAGCTTTATTTACAAATCTACTGCTCATGACAGGTATTTCTAACGCTTGTGGAGAGTCAAAGCCCTGCTACGCCAGCAGGAGGCACGGGCAGGGCTGAGCAAGGCTCAGTCAAATCAGCCCCAGCCCCATCCCACGCCGAGCTGCTGCCACGGCCCGAGCTCACCACCCACGAGGTGTGTGCCAAGGCAAGAGAGCAAAAGCTGAAGGGAGCCATGGAGAAAGGGCCGGACATGCTCACCTGGACAGGTCCGATGCTTTTGTTTCTGCCTCCTGGCATGCCATCCTCTCTGATTGCTGAAAGAAAACAACCAAACCTTAGTGAGGAACACTGCTGTTCAGTATTCCAGAAATACATAAGAAGGTATCTGCTATTTTGAAAAAAATCTTTATATCTTAAAAGATTCATTTTGCTCATCAAAGCAGTTTACACAGAAACCTCCAGTGCCTTCCAGGGCAC
This sequence comes from Fulmarus glacialis, assembly GCF_000690835.1. Taxonomy (NCBI): domain Eukaryota; kingdom Metazoa; phylum Chordata; class Aves; order Procellariiformes; family Procellariidae; genus Fulmarus; species Fulmarus glacialis. Next base: position 17,695 of record NW_009225855.1, read on the forward strand.
TGGAGAGCTCGAGCAGCACACACCACGATCCTCACCCCAAAGGGCATACACACATCCATGGGGCTACAAGCATTACTCAGGGAGTTTAGCTACTTCACGTGACCCTTGAGTGTCAGGTCATGAAGGAATAGCAAGTCCTTCATCACAATTAATTCCAGAATAATTTGAGAAGTGGCACACGGAAAGCAACCCTACTTCACCCCTGGAAATAACCCAACGGATGCCCACGATGGCTAGAAAATGAAATGCGAACGCCGGCATTGCTAACTCCACCGCCCGCAGCCCTGTGAACCGCCACGGGCCAGACTGCACCTGGAGAGACACCAACCAGCGCCGCCCACAACACAGAGATAAAGCACTTCAGTGGGAAGTAGTAACACGGCTGTCACTTCAGAGGGTCAGATCTCCCACAGCTATCACGGAAAACGGAGGGGAGATGTTTTACCCAGCCGGTTGCATGCAAAGCTGTTGTTTAAAAGCCGAGTTACTAGACCGAGCTATGCAGTTTGGAAGGGCAGCCTAGTTTCTCAATACAGCAGCTGCATTTTTAAGGCTCTTTAAACAATTTCCAGGGAACTTCAGTGAAGTCCAATTAAGGAGATCATCCTGAAGCTGCTTCTCTACCTTCCTCTTCCCCCTGCTTTTCTCTTTATTGGCAGAGCAGCTCTGCAGAAGCCGACAGCATTCGAAGACCAACTCTGCTCCTCATGCACCTCCTCTCCTGGGCCGGGTCCCCCCTGTTTATCAGGTCCCAATCTCTTTCCCACCGCGACCTGGCCAGACTTGGCAGGAGGCTCTCCCCAGCTGCGCAGTGACCTTGCTGCTGCCGGCCGGCCTCACCCTGCTCGGCACACGGGCTGCAGGAGGCTCTCCCGAAGCAGAAAATGGCACAAAATTTAAGGAAAAATTTCTGTACCAGAAAAGCTACACTGCTGCTTGATTTTAGATATCCTCGGCTCAAATTGTCCCCGTCTGCCTCGGTGCTGCACTTGCAATTCAGGGATGACACACGCAGGTTCACCCAGGGCAATCGTAGCAAGGCAGAACTCTTGGATGTAAACTGCATTTTCCTGAATCGTAACCACCTAGTCAAGCAATGCAAATCACTACACAAAACTGTCCTGATGATTTACAACTCCGCCAGCCCATGACCAGCAGCACAGCGATCCCTGTGGCACCTTACAACACCACGTTATGAGATCAGCAATAGAGTTTTAATCCTTCTAACGCAAACACCTCCATAGAACAGCAAGTATTTTTATTTGAAATGCCAGATAGCGTTCATTTAAGCACCCTGGAGAAGCCACAAACACAGGACATAAAACAATTATGGTTATCTTTTACATCACACAAATCTTTTAAGCTATAGCAAGACAACAAGCACATTTTAATAAACAAGGCTGTTTATTTTCTATGAAAGCTCTTTCAAAAAAACATTGATTTCTCATTAAAAAAATGTGGTTGATGTAAAACTAAGCCATCATGGTTAGCTCTCTATTACTCCCTTTAGTTCTTTTTTAACTTAATGGAACTACAGTAACAGTTTTTCAATTTTGGGGGAATTTCTCTACTTTTCCAAGATATTTTATTGTTAATTGTGATTCAGAAAGCATCTCAGCTAATTCCATTAAGAGCCATGGACATAAATTGTCTTGGTCTTTTGAATTCAAAGTGTAATTGTAGCAGACATTAGCTTGCATCTTCCTTTTCTAAGTCCACATCATCTTACAAAACGCCCTGGAAAATCTGCCTCTGCAGAGTTTACAGTTCTTCTTAACTGTGGAGACAATGTGGGTTATCACCAGGCTGGTCTTTATCCTCCCGTGGCCTTCTGCCTTGCCCACCAGCAGGGCTGCAGCTCTATCCTCCAGCTCCAGCAGAGCTGCCCTCCCTGCTTAACTGGTTTGATGAGCTGCCTTTCAGATTGGCAAAGATAGCCAGCTACTGCTGAGGGCAACGCTTTGCCTGAACTCCTGCACTCTGAACTCAAACGCACCCGGTAAAACCTTTAACCCCTGGGTGCTAAGGTGAGTTTGTAGTTTGGCTGTGCAGGTCCTTGCAGCAGTGGGTGCCATTTAAACCAGAGCTCTACCCAAGGCATTACCCAAGCTCACGCATATTATCTTTAAGGCTGGTGATATTTTTCAACAACTTGAGGTTAAATGTATCCTACTACTCTTGAAACCATTACCAGCGCTCCAGCAGTTCTCTGCTGGCCAGTGCTTCCATGCTCTCCAGACTGCCTTGCCAGACGCCGCCACATTCCCGCAGGCACAGCATCCGACAGCAGGACTTGCAGGATGCAAACTGACTTCGTTTATTTTTGTAAACTCTTAAAACTGTTCCTAGCCTACAGGGAAGAAAAACTCCACACCTGGGAGGAGCTCGGCAATACTTCGCATCTGCTGCGACACTTGACTTGGGTATCAGCAAAGACAAATGCACGTTCTGCTGCAAAGCTCAGCCTGCGTGGACCAGCACTACTCCCTGCTGCTTGCAGCTCGGATTTTGAACTCCCCTGTCTGCCAGTACACGCCAAGATGCTTCACTTAAATAGGATTTTTGGAAGTCTCGCTAGTTGCACAATCTAGCCAAGAATGTAGCAATGTTTTTGCTGGTGGTCCATCAAAAAAGGCTTAAAGAGACCTGGCTGGTTCCGAAACACAGATGCACTCCGCAGAAGAGCTGTCTGGCACAGGGCTGCACGACAGCCAGTCTCCTCAAAGCAGATTTTCCTTCAAATGTTAAGCTCTGTGCCTTACCTGAATTTAAAAATAACTATATTAAAAATAACTATATTGAGACCTAGTTATGGAGTAACTTTGCAACTCAGTTATACAATAATTTGGGCACCGTGGCAGGAAGAAAACGCTCCTTAACCTAATGCCCCTGCCCCTCAGCCGCCGCCTGCAGCCCTCCTCATCCACCGCAGAGGCTGTAACCGAAAGTCATGCGGTGCTGTGGGGGAGAAAGGAGGGGAAAGGAGGGGAAAGGAGG